>NW_027150979.1:0-66107 GCF_018691715.1 Phytophthora cinnamomi | reverse complement strand
AGTTGTCACTTGTGACCGTTGTCATGCACAAGTGACTGTTGTCACTTGTGTGTGTAACCCCGTTACATCCAACCTCCGCCTTTACGGGCCCGATACAAGCCTTTCCGGCCATCGCGCCGGCAAAAATGGCTCGTTGGCGGCCGGATTTGGCCTGGGGCAGCCTAACCCGACCTGGTGATTCCAACGAGCCACCTCACGCCGGCTGCAAGCGGGTGTAACCCCTCCGTCCAGTGATCCTCCAACCTCCGCCTTTACGGGCCCGATACAAGCCTTTCCGGCCATCGCGCCGGCAAAAATGGCTCGTTGGCGGCCGGATTTGGCCTGGGGCAGCCTAACCCGACCTGGTGATTCCAACGAGCCACCTCACGCCGGCTGCAACCGGGTGGAACCCCTCCGTCCAGTGATCCTCCAACCTCCGCCTTTACGGGCCCGATACAAGCCTTTCCGGCCATCGCGCCGGCGAAAATGGCTCGTTGGCGGCCGGATTTGGCCTGGGGCAGCCTAACCCGACCTGGTGATTCCAACGAGCCACCTCACGCCGGCTGCAAGCGGGTGTAACCCCTCCGTCCAGTGATCCTCCAACCTCCGCCTTTACGGGCCCGATACAAGCCTTTCCGGCCATCGCGCCGGCAAAAATGGCTCGTTGGCGGCCGGATTTGGCCTGGGGCAGCCTAACCCGACCTGGTGATTCCAACGAGCCACCTCACGCCGGCTGCAAGCGGGTGTAACCCCTCCGTCCAGTGATCCTCCAACCTCCGCCTTTACGGGCCCGATACAAGCCTTTCCGGCCATCGCGCCGGCAAAAATGGCTCGTTGGCGGCCGGATTTGGCCTGGGGCAGCCTAACCCGACCTGGTGATTCCAACGAGCCACCTCACGCCGGCTGCAAGCGGTGGAACCCCTCCGTCAGTGATCCTCAACCTCCGCCTTTACGGGCCCGATACAAGCCTTTCCGGCCATCGCGCCGGCAAAAATGGCTCGTTGGCGGCCGGATTTGGCCTGGGGCAGCCTAACCGACCTGGTGATTCCAGCAGGCCACCTCACGCCGGCTGCAACCGGGTGGAACCCCTCCGTCCAGTGATCCTCCAACCTCCGCCTTTACGGGCCCGATACAAGCCTTTCCGGCCATCACGCCGGCGAAAATGGCTCGTTGGCGGCCGGATTTGGCCTGGGGCAGCCTAATCCGACCTGGTGATTCCAACCCAGGCCACAACCTACTCAAGCTGCAAACGGGTGCCAACCTCGGTCAGTGATCCTCAACCTCCGCCTTTACGGGCCGATACAAGCCTTTCCGGCCATCGCGCCGGCAAAAATCACTCGTTGGCGGCCGGATTTGGCCTGGGGCAGCCTAACCCGACCTGGTGATTCCAACGAGCCACCTCACGCCGGCTGCAAGCGGTGCAACCCTCCGTCCAGTGATCCTCCAACCTCCGCCTTTACGGGCCCGATACAAGCCTTTCCGGCCATCGCGCCGGCAAAAATGGCTCGTTGGCGGCCGGATTTGGCCTGGGGCAGCCTAACCCGAGCTGGCGATTCCAACGAGCCACCTCACGCCGGCTGCAAGCGGGTGTAACCCCTCCGTCCAGTGATCCTCCAACCTCCGCCTATATGGGCCCGATACAAGCCACAGGGCGCAGACACCGCGAAGAACCACGCAGAGGTCGGGCCTCTTGCGGAGAGCGAGCTGAATGACTTCAGCTCGGATGCAATCAGCTTCATCACCAAAAGACAAGCCGTGATTCGGTTTGTCCAAGACACAATAGCAGCTTCTGTTGATCAACAGAAGCTGAACGCAGACAATGTGGGCAGAGACAACGCAAATGAATTTAAAGTTGGTTCATTAGTTTTGTTAGCTACACAAAACCTGCCTAGACATGCAGTTTCGGATTTCGGGCAAACAAAGCTTGCTCCGCGCTATCAGCCGTTCCCTGTGTTGGCACGGCACGGCAACGCATACGCTAGACATACCGTCTAGGATGCGCCTCCATCCGACCTTTTACGTCGGGCGGCTGAAGCCGTACTTGCAGCAGCTCGGCTGACCCGAAGCCTCGGCCGGAGCCGAGGCAGAAGCGAAGCCGCCCGGCCTCGGCGACGAGCAACCTCTCCTCCAGCGAGCGGAAGCGCTGGAGCAACACCTTCATCTGGGTCCCCAACTCGACCTGGATATTCGAGGCGGTCTGTGAGGCCGCCGCGACTTGGGCCTTCTGGTTCGCCAGCTCCTGCTTCAGGGCGGCGAACTCAGCGCCCTGTAGACGCTCCACGACGGTCACCCGGTCGTGGAGAGGCGCATACTGATCAGCCCGGGGCTGATCATACCCGGGGCGTGTTCCCACCCCCGCCACCGCCGATCCGTGACGCCCGCGGCTCAACCCGCTGGATTGTTGAGCGGATTGTTGACCATAGTATCCCGAAAACGAACCCTCAAGGGGCTCGTTTTCGTATTCGTTGGAGAGGATTTCCTCCCCATCAAGATACATGGGAGCCGCGGAACGTCTTGCTGGAGGACGTTCCGGAAATGGTGAGGGCGTACGAGGAGCAGAGCGCGCTGGCACAGCGGAAGTAGTGCGAGCGCTGCGGTCATCGCTAGCGCCCGAACCCTCACGTGCTAAAAATTTAGCACGGAGCTCTTTGAGACGCTCGGGCACGCGGAATGACGTGTGCCCGTTCAAGTCGCGTTCGCTCAAGCGCACCGCGCCTGGGAAGCACTTCGCGCACTGAAAGCCCCCGGGCACAGCACACGGCACATTAGCCTCCTCCGCAGCAACGTGGAGTTGCTCCAGTTTTCCACGCTTCGAGTACGTCTCGAAGCGATCACGCGCTTGCTCAATCCGATCACGGTAAGCACTCGGCTTCTTGTTGAAGTTCTCAACAAAAGCATTCCAACTTTGACAAAGTGCCTGCCACTCGGGCACTTTGCTGCGAGAAGATGTCTTCTTGCTTTGGAACCATCGGAGCTCATGGAAGAGTCCGATGTAATAATCGCGCCTTTGATGGGTCTTCGCATCAAAGTGCAACTCGGCAGTCACGGCGTCATCTTTGATGGCGCTGCATACGTATAACGGCACCTCATTCGGAGGTACCGAGTTCCCATACCGGTCCGAGATCTCGGACGCGGACGGCATCCACGGATCGCGCGCTGCAGGCGCAGCGCGCGGAGAGCCTTGAGCTCTGGAATCACGCGCACGCGCTGCAGTTGCAACGCGCGGAGAACTGAGATCCCCAGCGGAAGCGAGTGGGGTAAAACTCTCAGTTCGCGAACGCTTCGAACTCGAAGCGTCCGATTCGTCCCCTTCACGCGGGCGAATGGTCTTAGCGTGGGGGTCGAGCGATTCGCTCGACACTGAGTCTCTGCGCCTTGAGGACGAGTCCTTCTCGTCCTGAGTCTTTGCGCTTTGAGGACGAGTCCCCCTCGTCCTCCATGTCTTCATCATCGTCGTCGAAGTCGACGACGTCGTCATACTTCGCGCTCGTAGTAGTCATCGATGGAGAGATGACTCTCCACCGCCTTCGGGTTCTTCTTCTGGGTCGCGCTCATCGTTGAATAAGCGCGGGTTTCTTCTCCAAACGCGGAGAATTGACGAATGGCCAATTCAGAAGATTGACGTGTGGAGACCCCGCGCGTCTAACCTTAAGGGGGGGATGGTGTAACGTGGTTACACCCACAAGTGGCTACAAGCCGCTTGTGGTTTTAACAGATAGGATATCTGTTAAAAGTTTCAGATACTTCCTCACCTTGGTGTAAGTCACACCAATGGATACATTGAAGTGGGCCACCACAATGAGTGGTCCACACCTACCCAAAGATCCTATTGGTAGAAAGCAGCATCTTTCTACCAATTAGAGACGTGCAAATTATTAATAAACTCCTACGCTTCCTCATACACGTAGCGCAACGTGTAAGCAAAAGTAGTGAGTCAAGTTAGACCCACTACACCCTCCCCCGCATTGATGAGACGCTAGAGGCGTTAGGTGGTGCACTACTTTTACCACACTAGATTTGAAGGCTGGTTACTGGCAGATTCGAGTGGCGTCCGAAGATCGCGACAAAACTACATTTACTACGAAGAAGGGGCTGTATCGCTTTGTGCGAATGCCGTTTGGTTTGACGAACGCGCCGTCAACCTTTCAGCATCTGATGAATGGAGTACTACGGGGCCTGACGTGGACTACATGTTTAGTCTATCTAGATGATATTGTGGTGTACACACGCAGTGGCATGGAGCGCCACGTGATCGAGTTGACTAATGTACTGGAGAGGTTGGCTCAAGCAGGGCTGACATTGAAGCTCAAGAAGTGTATGTTCGCCGCTAGGGCAATGGAATACCTTGGACATGAATTGAGTAGTGATGGAGTACGACCGCTACAGCGACTAGTTACAGCAGTGCAGGGCTTTCCGCGGCCAGCCGACGCGGTAGAAGCGAAGAGATTCGTGCATCTGGCTGGTTATTACCGTCGATTTGTGGGGGGTTTTGGAGCGCTGATGGCACCCTTCACTAAACTACTGAGGAAACATGCAGAATGGGAGTCGTCAACAGCGCAAGAAGCTGCATTTGAGCGGGTGAAGTCGATACTCACTACTAAACCCCTACTCATCTATCCAAACTTTCGACTACTATTCAGAGTTGTCACTGATGTGAGCCAGGTTGGCCTCGGTGTTTGTCTGATGCAAGATCAAGGTGAGGGATGGAAGCCTGTGGCGTATGCTAGCAACGTAAACAGCAGTGCCGAAAGTAGGTATGGCATCACAGAACTGGAGTGTTTGGCTGTAGTGTGGGCTATTAAGCTCTTCCGACCGTGCCTGTATGGGCGACACTTCACTATTGTCACAGACCACACAGCGTTAAAGTGGTTGATGACAAGCCCCAATCTCACTGGTAAACTTCATCGATGGGCGCTTACCTTGCAAGAATTTGACTTTGCTGTGGAGTACCGGCCAGGCAATACCAACGTGGTCGCTGATGCTCTCTCACGAGCACCAGTAGCAGCAAAAGTAATGGCGGCGGTGGGAAGGAGGCGACGAGCCAAGCGAGGAGCAGCTGCTCGAGCGCCAACGGTGAGCGAAGCAAGCGGTACGTCTGGCACTGACGCACAACGGAATCCGAGCGCAGACGAAGGACCTGCAGTGACGACGAGCGAGGCAGAACAACGACCCGTGGACAGTGCGCGGCACAGCAATGACGATGGCGGACAACGGTCGCAGACTGACGGCACGAGTGAGGCGTATGGCGGAGTGGCAGCAAGTGGCCGAAAGAGGCGGCATGATGTTCAGTAGAGCCTAGCAACGCAGCCGACCCAATGACCGACGGCAGCGTCGCGACCGCCACGACGACGGCAGGTGAAGGCGAGCACAAAGGGCGCAACACAGGCCCAGGAGTCAAGACGGCAGTGGCGAAAGAGCCGAGGGCGAAGCAGTGACCAGGACGGCGAGAAGTGAACGCAGAATTGGCGCGACCCTTGACGCGGGCGGCCAAGCGACGTGCTGATGAGCTACGACAGCGTGAGGCTGAGTTGGTGACGGCTCAGCCGCAGATGACGATGGAGCTGGCGACGAACGCGAGTCCTGACGCGGGCACGAGTGGTGCAGTGCGGCCAGGACGAGGCGAGACAGCGGCAAGGGAGGCTCGCCAATCGACGGCGGATTCACTGACGAGTAATGCGGCGCAGCACGAGACGCTGCCGCCTGTGACGGCGATGAGCGAAGCGAACACGACGGCGATGTCGCCGACGAGTACGACGGCGGCGGCGGGAACCACGGTGATGGATGCTACGAAGACGGTGTCCAGCGGGGCAGCGGCGAGAAGAAGTTTGACGAGAGACATGGCGCTCCCAGCACGGCTGGAAGGAGCGCGCGGCGTTGAGACCACCACGACGGCACCGACGAGGGTCCAAGTGGCGAGTGAATCGGCGGTGTCGGCAAGCCAAGGCCGGCAAGCAGTGGACGGTACGTCGAGTACGCGACGACACGCGACTACGACCCGTGGCGAAGCGGTGGGCAGCAAAACGCTTGAGGTGGCGACGGACATGACGACGGAGGTGGCGACGACGGAGGTGGACCCGACGACACTGGCTACGACGGGGACGTCAGGACACGAGAGGCCGACGCGCAGGACAGCGACGACTGTGACGAGCGCGGCGCGTGAACGAAGCAGGGCGACGACGAAGGCGGCGAGCGTGTCCACGACAGTGGTGGAGGCACGCGGCGCGAAGAGCAAAAAGCCGAAGGTGACAAAGACGACGCAGGCCACGACGACGAGCACGGGCAAGCAGCAGGCCCGTGTACAGCAACCAGTAGACGGCGACGTGCGAGGTGTGGGCAATGTTCAAGACACAGGTGGCGCACACTTCGGTGGCGATGAACGCGATGGTGTCTGTGTGAACGAACGACGGCGAGATGATGACACCGACGAACGGCAGCGAGATGCCGGCACCAGCGACCGACGGCGAGATGCAACGGCGACGTACACTCGCAGGACGCGATGATAGACGAGTGGCGGGATCTACACTACAACTCACAGACGAAGAAATCATGAACGAGCAAAAGAAGAGTCGATTAGTGCAGCGAATGATTGAGGCCGGGGAACACAAAGGCATGGAAGTGGCAATGTCATTTGGATTGGCTATGGTTAAGACATTTGTAGTGGGCGACAGAGCATGGTTGTACAAGCCCCCTCGAGGGCCAAAAGCGAAGAAGTTGGTGCATCAGGGGCTGGGACCAGTGAGAGTGGTCGAGCTGGCGAGCTACGATAACTATCTGGTGGAGCGAGAAGACGTGGGCAGCACCCCTGAGCAATTTTTTAGCTCACGTCTCCTTCTTGATCAGCTACCACTACTCAGCTACCTTGCTCAAAGAAGTAGCTGCCGACATCGAGGCGCAGCTCGAGCATGAAGGAGAAGTCGAACTCGAAAGTGATGCGGCGGAAGCAAGAACGGCTGTGGGAGCAGAGGCGGCCCCTGTGCGTGCAACAACGGGTGCGCGGCCTGCAAAGCGAGCAAGAGGCGCAGTGGCGAATGCGAGCGGAGACGCACAACAGGACGGAGTTGTTGTGGAACTGCGACGACGACGGCGTCGTAACGCCGCAGGAAATTATGTCTTCGAGATTGAGGTGCGACCTGTACAGGCGCGAGTTGAACGAGGAGCAGTTAGAAGTGAGACGGACGATGGAGCACGATGGATCAACATCAAGGAGTACGATCGGTTGCTTTACGGTGACAGAGTCGTGGGAGACTCTGAGGTGGGAGAAGTCGTGTAATAGTGGGTCGACGCCGAAGGAACCCTATGCAGTTGATGATGATGGTGGACGATGGTAGTGTTCAGCTGGTCAAGCTGAGCGTGATGATGAGTGGTGGTCTGGTGACTGTGGTGATGACGGTCGCTGGCACGCTGGTGGTTGAGCTGGCGTGTGGCGACCGCGAAGTCGTTGATGGTGGGGTTGTTGGCACGCAGGCAGTCGAGCCGGCGTGTGGCGACAGCGAAGTTGATGGCGATGTGCGGCACCGAGGAGGTCTCGGTGGCGGTGATGATGATGAGGGGCTGCGTGTGAGTGGCCGAAGCGATGGAGAGTGGCACGGTGGGGACGAGTTGTACCCAGCTCCGTGTCGACTCGACATTGAAGCTGAGCGATGGGCGATGGAGTGAGCGGTGAGAGCCGTTCAGTAGTCAATTTGCGGGGTCGAGCGCAAGGAGACAACCGAATTGGCTGGCTCGGACGAAGACCAAGACAGCGAGACGCGTGTGCTTGAGTGCGAGCGGAGCGTGGCGAGTGACTGGGGAGCAGCAGCTCTCGACGAGTGAGGTTTTTGACGGAAGCGTGAGTCGGCGGCACTGAGGCTGGCGACTCTACGTGAACTTTGTGGCGGACGAAGACTAGCGTTGGCGAGGCTGACGTAGTTGGAGTCGAGTGGTAGACTAGAAGAGGTTTATTTAGTTAGATCTCCTTCTACGCTATTGTTGTTGATAATAAATTCGGTCGGGCGCACTGAGGCGGACGACCGGGCGCAGCAACTAGTGTTGCTGTCGGCCAGCGAGTGTTTTATCGACGTCACGTGTAACGGGGTTACACGTACAAGTGGCTGCAAGCCACTTGTGAATTTAACAGATAGGTTATCTGTTAAACGTTTTGGATACTTCCTCACATTGGTGTAAGACACACCGATGGATACATTGAAGTGGACCACCACAGTGAGTGGTCCACACATACCCAAAAGATCCTATTGGTAGAAAGCAGCATCTTTCTACCAATCGGAGACATGCATATTAGCGGGGCTCTGACAGCCAGCCGCTGCCAACCCTTTCATAGATGATAAACAGTTTTAGCAGATTTTAGAGGAAGATCAATTTACAAACAATACAGTTCTCATTTTACCTCAAACTAGCTACTTGGAGTCTTGTCTAAAGTTAACTTATATTTGTGTATTCAAATATAATTAACCTAAGTAATTACTAAGTACTTACGCTTCCTCATACACGTTGCGCAACGTGTAAGCTAAAGTAGTGAGTCAAGTTAGACCCACTACACCTGGTAGCACTTTGTAGTCCGTCCAACGACCGACTGCTTGACGTTCGTACGCGGTGTACGAACGCGGAGCCGAGAACCACATGAGCACGGAGGTGCCCATGGAGAGCTCCAACACGCCTGCAACGCATGTTGCACGCGCTGACTGACCCAGATGGGAGGCCCTCCAACGACTGTCAACAGTCATTGGAGAAGCGGCGATAGCTACAATGCTGCGTACGCTATCGCCGACGGAGCAACATGGTGTTGCTCTGGGGTTCATCATGAAGGAGCAGCGTGACGCTGCTTCCTCAGTGACGGCGTCGTCAGGGACGACACCGCGTGCTCAACCATTAAAGTTGAGCGTAAGCAATTACGTGGGAAGAGAGGGCGAGCCTCTCCTCCGATGGCTTGTCGAACTCGACACAGCCATAGCGGCTCGACGCATCGTCGACCCGCTGTCGAAGGTCGCGTTCGCCATGTCCTGCCTTGGCGGACGCGCAAGGAGTTGGGCGTATGGACGCCGACTCTCCGATCCTACGTGCTTCAGCACGTACGAAGTGTTCAAAGAGGAGCTCAAACAAGCGTTTGAGCCCCCACAAAACGAGTTCCGGTCGAGGGCGGAGTTCCTCGACCTTCAGCAGGGTAAGCATGACGTCCATGCTTACGCGCAGCGCGCACGATATTTGGTATCAAATATCGTGACTAACCAATTGACGAGGCGACCAAGGTCGTCACGTTCATGAAGGGGCTTAGAGATGGGCCTGTGAAGACCTATCTCTTCCGAGAGTACCCGAGTACTCTCGAAGCTGCGATCACTCTTGCCATGCAAGAAGAGTTTAGCCTGCGGCAGGCTAAACTGCATGTGAACGTGCCGAGGCCGCAACCGCGCCCGGTAGCGAGGCCGGGAGGTCCAGAACCAATGGACCTCTCGAATGCAACAACTGCTGGTTACCAGCAGCAGGGAGGTAACGTGCGATGCTTCCGTTGCGGAAGGATCGGTCACTTTGCACGGGAGTGCACAGCTCCCATGCCCCCTGGAGGTGGCCGTCGTGGCGATGCCTGGCATCGCCGCGGACCAACAAAAAACGCGAACATCCAGTAGGCGCGGGGCGCCCTACTGGTAATGCGGTCGCGCGTGCCGACATCGGGCACGCGACACTGAGGACTGCAGCCCCCAGTGAGACCAGCTCTCACTGCAAGAAACAAGATGACAGGCCAAACCTAGTCATCTTGAAGGTTTACTCGAAGAGAGCGAGTGACTCTCTTCGAGCTTTGGTGGATTCAGGCGCGTCGAACAACTTTGTTCGACTACGAAGCCTGCCGAGACTTGACTTCGAGGAGGTAGATACAACTTGAAGTCTTCTGGAGGTACGACTGGAAACAGGTGCCATCGTAAAGACCGAGAAGCGCGTCGTGAACGTGCGCTTCTCGTACAAACAATGGATGTTTGTCGAACACTTTATCGTCCTGGACCTGGACGATAAGTTCGACGTAGTAATGGGCATGCCGTGGCTTGCACGGCATGATCCGGTGATAGACTGGAAGAAGCGCACGCTCGTGCGCTTCGGACGCGACAGCGGAACAGAGAGCGATGGCCCTGTTACCTCAGCGCGCGCACCAGCAGGTGCGCGCGGCTCACCAGTCGAGACAGCGCTTTATGCTGCTGTCCCGGAGTGCCCAAGAAGTGCGCGAAGGCGCGCACAAGTGAGACCCACGTCGGCAATGCTGCCGACGTCGGAAGAAAAAGATGTGTTGGTTCCGGGAACCAACACCCACGTTCAAGCGTGTAGGGACAGTCCCTGACCCGAAGCGGTCAGGTCGACAACGACGCGTCGGCTCCGGGAGCCGACGCACCCTCGGTCATGAGGGGCTCCGCCAATGAATGGCGTCGAGGTGACGAAGGCGTGTCAACTCCGGGAGTTGACGCTGCAAACAGTGCGGACGGTTGCAAACGTACCGCACTGACGCAATTTACATGCTGTCGTGCAGCCGGGCTGCACGACGAAGCGCTATGCGATCAAGCCGGGCTTGATATCGCGCGCCCGCAGACAGGGTCTGCCGGCGAAGGACACATTACCGTGCAGCCGGGCTGCACGAAGGAAAATGCGGTCAAGCCGGGCTTGATACCGCGCGCCCGCGGACAGGGTCCGCCGGCGAACGACTGTCCACGGCCGGGCCTGGACAAGAAGAACAACTGTGCGGAGCCGGGCTCCGCACAACAAGAAAAGACGGCGCAAGCGGAAAACGCTGCGCAAGTCTCGGTCCGGGACCGAGACGCAACAAGAGCAGTCTGCTGGGCAGACTGCGGCGGTGACGCCGAATGTCAAGACGCTAAGCGTCTTGACGCGCACCGATACTGGATTCCAGTATCGTGAAATGAAACTCGCTAATTCTCCGACGACGGCGTCGGAGTTGACTTCGCTTCCAGCCATGAGCTGGAAGCGCTTCACGCGCGACTTGCACGATGGACGCATCGAACAAGTCTGCGTTCTTTCGGACAGCGAAAGAACGGCGAGCGAGAGCGAAGAGCTGAGGCAGCTCTTCATGGGAAGTACCACTGAGAGTGAAGACACTCTCAGTGCGAAGACGAAGCGAGAGCGCTTCGAGGAACAAGGTTGGGACTCGCTGAAGTCGAGTCCCTATTACAAATTGTTGAGGGAGTACAAAGACGTACTCCCGGAAGAGATTCCTGCGGAGCTTCCGCAGGATAAGGGCATTCAGCACGAGATTGATCTCGTGCCGGGCACGAAGTACTGTGTCACGCGGCAGTGGCCACTGCCGCGAGAGCAAGTGAAAGCGATCGACGACTTCTTTGAAAGTCGTCGTAAAGCAGGACAAGTGCGGGAATCAAAGTCCCCGCACAGTGCTCCGACGTTCTGTGTCAAGAAGCCACAGGGCGGATGGCGCATCGTTCATGCGTATAACAAGCTGAACGATGCGACGGTACCGGCGCAGACGCCGATACCGCGAAAATATGTCATCATCGATTCGATGGCCGGGAGCACCGTTTACAGTGCTCTCGACTTGCGAGATGGATTTTATCAAATCCTAATGCGTGAGAGCGATATCCCTCTCACGGCAGTGAGCACGCCAAGCGCCATGCTCTGGGAATGGCTAGTAATGCCGCAGGGACTTCAGAACGCCCCTGCGACTTTCAACAGGTGTGTGACGCACTTGTTGCGCTCGGTGCGCGACTTCGCACCGAGCTACTTCGATGATGTATTCATCCACAGCCGAGCTGTGGACGGGAAGACCGACATAGAGATGCACAGGGTGCATCTCCGGAAACTACTTGAGCTTATGCGAAAGCATAAGCTCTACGCGAACCTGAAGAAGTGTATCTTCGGGGCAAGCGAGATACCCGTCCTCGGGTGTCTCGTAGAGAAGAATGGTGTTCGCCCTGACCCGGAAAATGTCAGAGTGATTAATGAATGGCCAACGCCTTCAGGTGCCAAGGAACTGAGGCAGTTCCTTGGCCACGTATTTGTTTAAGTTCGTGGAGGATTACGCGGGCAAGATCCGCCCGCTGTCACAACTTCTTAAGAAAGAAGCTGTGTGGAATTGGACACCCGATTGCCAAAAGGCATTCGATGCAGTCAAGCGGGACTTGACTGAGGCGCCGATATTGGCAGTGGCTGACCAAGATCGCCCATTTTACGTAGTGTGTGACGCATCCGACTTCGCGATCGGATGCGCGTTGATGCAGCACGATCACGAGGGCCGTGATCGTGTCGTCTACTACCAATCGCGTCAGCTGAAGCCAGCTGAGCGCAACTATCCGGTACATGACAAGGAACTCCTTGCCATGAAATACGCACTCGCAAAGTTCCGAGTGTATTTGCTTGGAAGTAGACCGTTTGTGGTCTACACCGACCATGCTTCACTGCGCACCGCAGTGAAGTCGCCACACATTTCACAAAGAATGGCGAGATGGCTCTCATTCTTTGCGGAGTATAACTTCCGGGTCGAATACAAACCCGGAAGATTAAACGTGGTGGCCGACGCGTTATCACGTCGGCCGGACTATGCAGAAGCTGTTGACGTCAATGCCATTGACGCCATACGATCGAGCAAACCCACATCATCTCTGTTGGATGACGTGAAGGCCGCGTACGCGCACGACGCGGACGCGAAGCTCTTGCTGGCCTATGGCACAGCGCCTTCTGACAAGTCCCGTCAGAAGCTGCCCAAGCACCTTCGAGCGCGTGCACACCGCTTTCGTGTGCACGAAGGACTGCTACTTTACAACGCAGTCGACGACAACGCGGATCGCGTTGTCGTGCCAAATGACCATGACCTGCGACTCAGGATCATGTACGAGTATCACGATGCCCCCACTGCGGGACATCTCGGACGTGAGAAGACATACGTCCTTCTCACGCGCGACTTCTACTGGCACCACCAGTATAAGTGGGTGCGCAAGTACATCCGTGCTTGCGAGGTATGCCAACGCGTAAAGCCTGCGCCATTCGCGCAGGCTCCACTGCAATCACTACCGACTCCGTCGGAGTGTTGGAAGTCCATGTCTTTGGACTTCATCTTTGGTCTTCCCCGGACAGCGGAGGGAACACCGGTGTTGTGGTCTTTGTAGACCGTTTCAGCAAGATGGTACATCTTGCTGCGGTGCCAGCAGAGGTGACCGCGAAGCAGACGGCCCGTCTGTTCGTCGACATGGTGTTCAAACACCATGGCATGCCGTCCGACATCGTGTCGGACAGAGACCCGCGCTTCACAGCGCACCTGTGGCAAGAAGTGTTTACACTTCTTGGGAGCCAACTTTCCATGTCGACTGCGGATCATCCGCAGACGGACGGTCAAACCGAGCGCGTGAATCGCGTGCTCGTCGATATGTTGAAGAACTACGCTCACTCGTTCCACTACTGGAGCGAGTGCTTACCGATGGCAGAGTTTGCCATCAATAACTCAGTGCATGCCTCGACAGGGCATACACCGTTCTACGTGAATGCCATGCGGCATCCACGTCTACCGAGTTTACTCGGAGTGATGGCTCCCACTTTAAGTGGGGAGGATCTACGACTGCAATACAGCAGCCGCAAAGCCGCTGACACTTGCACAGTGTCAGCTGCAACAATGGACAAACCACATGAGTCTGCGCAGGGCGCAGACTCCCCAACAACATGGCCAACGACCACGGGTCTGCGCAGGGCGCAGACACCGCAAGAAACCACGCAGAGGCCGGGCCTCTAGCGGAGAGCGAGCTGAATGACTTCAGCTCGGATGCAATCAGCTTCATCACCAAAAGACAAGCCGTGATTCGGTTTGTCCAAGACACAATAGCAGCTTCTGTTGATCAACAGAAGCTGAACGCAGACAATGCGGGCAGAGGCAACACAAATGAATTTAAAGTTGGTTCATTAGTTTTGTTAGCTACACAAAACCTGCCTAGACATGCAGTTTCGGATTTCGGAGCAAGCAAGCTTGCTCCGCGCTTTATCGGCCGTTCCCTGTGTTGGCACGGCACGGCAACGCTTATACGCTAGACATACCGTCTAGGATGCGCCTCCATCCGACCTTTTACGTCGGGCGGCTGAAGCCGTACTTGCAGCAGCTCGGCTGACCCGAAGCCTCGGCCGGAGCCGAGGCAGAAGCGGAAGCCTTGGCCTCGGCGACGAGCAACCTCTCCTCCAGCGAGCGGAAGCGCTGGAGCAACACCTTCATCTGGGTCCCCAACTCGACCTGGATATTCGAGGCGGTCTGTGAGGCCGCCGCGACTTGGGCCTTCTGGTTCGCCAGCTCCTGCTTCAGGGCGGCGAACTCAGTCCCATGCAGACGCTCCACGACGGTCACCCGGTCGTGGAGAGACGCGTACTGATCAGCCCGGGGCTGATCATACCCGGGGCGTGTTCCCACCCCCGCCGCCACCGATCTGTGACGCCCGCGGCTCAACCCGCTGGATTGTTGAGCGGATTGTTGACCATAGTATCCCGAAAACGAACCCTCAAGGGGCTCGTTTTCGTATTCGTTGGAGAGGATTTCCTCCCCATCGAGATACATGGGAGCCGCGGAACGTCTTGCTGGAGGACGTTCCGGAAATGGTGAGGGCGTACGAAGAGCAGTACGCGCTGGCACAGCGGAAGTAGTGCGAGCGCTGCGGTCATCGCTAGCGCCCGAACCCTCACGTGCTAAAAATTTAGCACGGAGCTCTTTGAGACGCTCGGGCACGCGGAATGACGTGTGCCCGTTCAAGTCGCGTTCGCTCAAGCGCACCGCGCCTGGGAAGCACTTCGCGCACTGAAAGCCCCCGGGCACAGCACACGGCACATTAGCCTCCTCCGCAGCAACGTGGAGCTGCCCCAACTTTCCACGCCTCGAGTACGTCTCGAAGCGATCACGCGCTTGCTTAATCCGATCACGGTAAGCACTCGGCCTCTTGTTGAAGTTTTCAACAAAGGCGTTCCAACTTTGACAAAGTGCCTGCCATTCGGGCACTTTGCTGCGCGAAGATGTCTTCTTGCTTTGAAACCATCGGAGCTCATGGAAGAGTCCGATGTAATAATCGCGCCTTTGATGGGTCTTCGCATCAAAGTGCAACTCGGCAGTCACGGCGTCATCTTTGATGGCGCTGCATACGTATAACGGCACCTCATTCGGAGGTACCGAGTTCCCATACCGGTCCGAGATCTCGGACGCGGACGGCATCCACGGATCGCGCGCTGCGCCTGCAGCGCGCGGAGAGCCTTGAGCTCTGGAATCACGCGCACGCGCTGCAGTTGCAACGCGTGGAGAACTGAGATCCCCAGCTGAAGCGAGTGGGGTATGACTCTCAGTTCGCGAACGCTTCGAACTCGAAGCGTCCGATTCGTCCCCTTCACGCGGGCGAATGGTCTTAGCGTGGGGGTCGAGCGATTCGCTCGACACTGAGTCTTTGCGCTTTGAGGACGAGTCCCCCTCGTCCTCCATGTCTTCATCATCGTCGTCGAAGTCGACGACGTCGTCATACATCGCGCTCGTAGTAGTCATCGATGGAGAGATGACTCTCCATCGCCTTCGGGTTCTTCTTCTGGGTCGCGCTCATCGTTGAATGAGCGCGGATTTCTTCTCCAAACGCGGGGAATTGACGAATGGTCAATTCCAAAGATTGACGTGCGGGGACCCCGCGCGTCTAACCTTAAGGGGGGGATGGTGTAACGGGGTTACACGTACAAGTGGCTGCAAGCCACTTGTGAATTTAACAGATAGGTTATCTGTTAAACGTTTTGGATACTTCCTCACATTGGTGTAAGACACACCGATGGATACATTGAAGTGGACCACCACAGTGAGTGGTCCACACATACCCAAAAGATCCTATTGGTAGAAAGCAGCATCTTTCTACCAATCAGAGACATGCATATTAGCGGGGCTCTGACAGCCAGCCGCTGCCAACCCTTTCATAGATGATAAACAGTTTTAGCAGATTTTAGAGGAAGATCAATTTACAAACAATACAGTTCTCATTTTACCTCAAACTAGCTACTTGGAGTCTTGTCTAAAGTTAACTTATATTTGTGTATTCAAATATAATTAACCTAAGTAATTACTAAGTACTTACGCTTCCTCATACACGTTGCGCAACGTGTAAGCTAAAGTAGTGAGTCAAGTTAGACCCACTACATCACGCGTACGAAGGACGTGGACGCAGCGAGCTGCACGACTCGCCCAACAGCCGGGCGAGGTAATAGGCCTGTGACATATTGGTAGGAAAACAAGAGTTAGTCCAATACAATGTTCAAATATAGAGGACAATGAAATGCTTTTGTGCACACGAAATTTCACGAAGGCAAAATATAGTTCTGTGATTGGCTAAATGAAGCTGTATGCGCCGACAGGGAGTACAAAACCTGTGCGTGGTATGCGCTGCCAGAAGGAATACGGAACATGCTGTTCACATGTTTTTCAATACCGGGTCATGTACAAACATCAATAATAATGTATCTTTTCTGATCGTACGAGTGTGAACAAATGAGCCGAATATTAACTTCGATAGTACTAACTAACATACAGTGCGACCCCCCGTTTTCGCGGAGGGTGGACCATAAAAGAAACGAGAGGGTAATAAACTATGCCACGGACATTAAAATGATTTGCTATTTGATACTGTATTTCACTTAATCCGGGCCTTATAAATGAAGCCTGTGCGGCACCAGCAGTTGCGAATATTTCATCGGAGATCTTTTAAAGCCCTCAGAGCAACACTTCATTGCGGAGAAGAGATCCACAGTCTTATACCATGTTGGCGCTAAGACAAAATTCGTGTTTCTGAGTTAGTGTCAGCGTAGTGTACCAGGAGGGGCGACGCAACATTTCTACGACACAGAAATGTTTAATGAGAGCAGGGGTATGGAAAGGTCTATGCACCCGAGGTTAAGTCAATCTCGGAGAACGCGTCATCCCTCCCTTGATACAGGGAAACCTTTGAAAACGGAGATGTGCACGCCACTCGCGCAATCCAGTCCTATCCCAAAAGCTATCATCCGAATGCCTCCGAATGTGCGAAGTATTATTTCTAACAGTTTATTAGTGGTCAGCAGCCGCGAAAACGGGGGGTCGCACTGTAATATGTATATTACTATTGATATTGAATGTATCCATATATTAGAGAGAAACGAAATTTGCTGAATTATTATTGATTAACTTTTCCAGTAGACTATTACCCGCTACAGTATTACATAATATCATTATAGAGATTGGTAGCGACATAGTGGCCAAAAGCAGAATCACTTGCCGTGCTTTTGTTTATTCACATTGCCAATATAAACTAGTGTAATGATAAACGACATGTAAAAAAGCGGTACCACAGTAATATTGTATTATAATGTCTACGTTGGACGCTATGTGGTGATTGAAAAATGGAAAGGGCAACACTTACTATAACATGGATGGGGCTAACCTAGCATAGTAATGAAATCAGGGAGCATCGAGGCCAATATTCACGATTCAATTAGTGGAGCTGCGTGCACTTCATGGTTGTTGAATGCAATTGTTAGTTGACGGGTCGCCCCGTAAACTTCACCTTGAAGTCATCCCGTAAGTCGTCCGGTAATACGAATCGTAAATCACCACGTAATTATAAATTACGAAACCAGCATGTATACAGTGGTAGAATGGGGCCTTGTAGTGGAGCTACGTGCACTTCATGGTTGTTGAATGCAATTGTTAGTTGACGGGTCGCCCCGTAAACTTCGCCTTGAAGCCATCCCGTAAGTCGTCCGGTAATACGAATCGTAAATCACCACGTAATTATAAATTACGAAACCAGCATGTATACAGTGGTAGAATGGGGCCATGTAGTGGAGCTACGTGCACTTCATGGTTGTTGAATGTAATTGTTAGTTGACGGGTCGCCCCGTAAACTTCACCTTGAAGCCATCCCGTAAGTCGTCCGGTAATACGAATCGTAAATCACCACGTAATTATAAATTCATGTATACAGTACAATCCGTTACAGGCATGCTTGAAATTATACTGGTGTGATCATTTCAAAATTATTCCCACAAATGACTGGTCACCGTTGCCTTAAATTAAAAATTGCATGGACCAGTCATTTGCACCTTGGTTTGTAAAACTTGCAACTTGACCCGGAAATGGTGTAGTCGTTTTCAAATATATATACCTTATTCAACGACTTGAGGCATCCAACACAGTTTTCATCGTAACAAGACGCGAACAATGGTACCACAACATCAATGGCGTATCATTTTCCTTTCGAACTGCCTGAACTACATCAATAGAAAGTCTACACTACACGTAAAACTGCAACCGTATCCACACGTGCAGCTTCCGAAGCCTATCGGTAGCAAGTGCTTTGTTCGCGGGACGCATAATCAATCCAAGTGATTACAGACCAAATGGTGGATTTGCGGTATACGGACGTCATTTTGTGAAGTATAATAGGAGGGGCCTTCCTCGCCACACCTGTCGGAGATTCATTCTTCAATTCGCAACAAGTACCGCACTCCATCTCAGCCTCCAAGCCACCCGCATAATGAAGTTCTCCCTCGGTCTCGTTCTCACGGCTGTCGCGATCACGTCAACGATTGCCGACGACACTGGAGAAGAGACGTGCGGTTTGGCATGCTCGGGTGTGTACAACCCCGTGACCGACGAGAACGGTGCCGTGTACTTCAACGAGTGTTCCATGCAGTTGGCGAAGTGCAGGGGCACTAGCAACCACTACGAGAGCCGTCTCGTTTTTGCAACCGACGCCACCGACGCCACTAGCAACCACGAAGAGAGCGGTGTCATTTTTGCAACCAACGCCCAGCGCAAGCTTGCTTTCGCCCCCGGACACAAGGGTGGAGCTTGCGAGGACATGCTATGCCCCGATAACTATGCCCCAGTGTGCGGTTCCGATGGCGTGACATACAGCAACGAATGCAACCTGGGCATCGCTAGCTGCAACCACCCTGAAAAGAACATTACTCAAGTATCTGATGGAGAATGCGCATCCACACCCGCGCCGTCGCCGACCCCTTCGCCTAAGACATCCAGCAGCAAAAGCAGCACCGGAGAACAGTCGTGCGATTTCTTGTGTCTGGATGTGTACGAGCCTGTGACCGACGAGAACGGCGTCCAGTACTCCAACGAGTGCTACATGAGGTTGGCGAAGTGCAGGGGCACGAGCGGCGACAGCAACCAACGCATCGAGAACCCTGATATCACGACGCAGGTGCTTAAGTAAAAAAATTTCGCGGTGCATGCATCACGCACCTGTGCGTAGGTACTCGACAGACTCAGCAGCATTGCTGTCCTGAAGCGCTTTTAAAAAGTAGTACCAATAGAATGTCCTAGCATGTCTTCAGCAAGGTCTTTTGCGCTTGAGTAAAGTTTCTCTGAGAAACACACATCCCTAAGCTACGAAGGTATTATTAAGTGGACGTCTGCTTTCGCACACCACCATGTACCAACATTCCTACGCACAGCTCCCGAAGTATATCTGCCGCCAGATATACCGTGCGCGAAGGACAGATAAAGTGCGTCAAAAATGACTGCTTTAATCCATGGGAGAGCTTGCTCACGGACTGCACATGATGAATACGCGGATATGCGGACTTGAGTTGCACTGCTTCAAGAAGTACGGATCCCAAGAACCTCCCTCGCGCGGCACGCCTGTCAGAGATTCATTCTCCAATTCACATCAAGCCCCGCACTCAACACCACCTCGAGTTGCGCGCGCGGTGAGACTCGTTCTCGGCCTCACGGTAGCCACGATCACATCAACGACAGGTGACAAGTGCTGCCACGACACGTAAGAGCCTAGGTGTGGTTCAGTTGGTGAAACGTACTTCAACGAGTGCCACGTGCGTCTCATGTCTTGCGTGAGCGATAAAGAGATCACCCAGGCCTATGACGGAGAGTGTGCATCCACGCCCACGCCGTCGATGGCACCTTCGCTTCAGACACTAGACAACAATGACAGCATTGAAAATGCATCGTGCGCTGACCTGTGCATGGACGAGTACGACCCCGTGTACGACGAGAACGGCGTCGAATACCTAACGAGTGCTCCATGTTGTCGGATTGTGACAACAACAACAGCAACCACGTCGAGAGCACTGTTGGTTTTACATATACACAGAGTCGATCAACTCGTTGTATTCGCTTCAGTGCGTCGCGCTGAACGAGTCTGTCACGGCGGTGGCTGTCGACAACGCCACGTTAGATAAAAACAAAGCACCAGAATTCCGCAGTGACAACTACATTTTGTCTGGGTAGGCAGTACGGTCACATTCGAGGAATTTGCTCGAGCAACTCCGTCCATTGGTATCGAATACTGTAAAGGTATAATTCTACTAAAAAGAAATGAAATTATGAAGTGTTAATATCCATTTGCAGGATATTAACCCCTTAGTTCCCATATGTTGTACCGTAGAACATAAGAGGTGTATAGCTCCTTTCAGTTCTGTCGCAGCGTTTTTGTTATGTTGGACCTCCAACATAAGCGGATCTTAGACTTAGAATTTGTATGGGGTATCCGTCTATGTCGAGGCATACTGAAATGAAGATATTATTTTTGGTGTAAAATGGACGGATGCACAGGTGTAGGGGTCCATTGGCGGGCTATGGTTGAACGGGATAAAAAACAGCGCGGCGCACCCACCATCATCGAGTAGCCCACAGCCACCAAAGCTCATTCTTCAAAAAGACGGCCCGAGAAGAAGAAGAAAATGGTCGCGCCGACGCCCAAGACTCCGCGGTACGAGCTCACTGAGCAAGAGCGCCGGCTCTGCCGCGAGGCACTGCTTAGTGAGCGTCACGGGCGGCGAATCCGGCGGGCAGAGCAGAAAGAAGGCAACGAGGGGACGAACAAGAAAAAGAAAGAGTCCCGGAAGAAGCCAGCGAAGCACACAACGCCGGCTATGGAGATCGCAGAGTCTAAGCAGGGACCGGCGCCAGTGCTGGATGCAGGTCGCGCGAGCCCTGCTGAATCAAAAGCTGCTGCAGATGACGACGCGAGTGGGGCCAAGGAGACCGCAGACGACGAGGTGGCAGTGGCGCCAAGACAAAAGAAGCAGACGACGGGCAAGGACAAGAAGCAGACGACGGGCAAGAAGAAGACGAGATCGCTGCGAGCTTCAACCGAAGCACCAGCGGTGGTCTCGGCCGTGGCACCAGCTTTGGCTGAAGTGACCGAAGTAGTTGCGGAAATGGTGACGAGCGTGAGTGGTGTCGACGTCAGTACGCCGGAAGCCTCGACCTCCGCAAATTCGCGGAAGCGGCGCCGAAGCGTCCTCCAATGTTCCGGCGGAGAGGAGGAAGAGCGTGAGGCGTGCGCTGGGGGTACTGCCGTGCCGTTACCACTAACCTGTGTAGTGGATGGAGACGCGAACCTGATGCCTGCAGGAGCTGATCAGTACACGGGCCTCAACTCCGACGAGGACCCTTTACTGCAAGAGGAGCCGGAAGACGAGGATGATTTGGGCGACGACGACTGGGTGGAAGACTGGGATATTGGAGACCTCACTGACGAAGACTCGGATGAAGAGGTTGTCGATATTCCGGAGTCGGTGTGCTTGTCGACCGCACGAAACAAGAAGACGATATCAGAGATGAGAGCGGACGGCTGGGAATATGGTACGATATGTTGACAATATCCAACATAAGGACAATCACCATCCAACATGCGGTCAACATAACTAACTGTGGTGTTTGTGTGGCGTGTAGATCCTGCAAAATTTGGTCCGGATCCCACGTACGCCGATTTGTACAGCGGAGTTTACGGACCAAGCAACAGCGTGATGGCAGTAGCAGACGACCCGCTGGCACTCCTCTTCTACTTCATGCCCCCCAAATTATGGACCCAGATAGCAGTGGAGAGCAACCGCTATCACAAGCAGTCGATCCCTCTTCGGGCGAGGTCGATACGATCGCAGCAGCGACGAAACGGGCTGGACGTCGAAGATCTCGACGCTATTCACCAACGGCTTGCTGCCGTACCTGTCATTATGCCACACGAGGTGCTGTGCGTCGTGGCATTGCTGATCGCGCGGATGCTGACGCCTATTCGAAAGGGAATCGCAGCACATTGGTCAACGAAGCAAGTCGGTGCACTCCCCTGCCAATCGGTTTCATTTGTTCATGAAGAAGAACCGGTTCTTCCATATCATGGGCTACCTTCACTTTTCGAACAACAAGTCGCCTCGAGCAGGCATTGACCGGGCCTGGAAGATTCGGCCGGTAGTTGACGTGCTACAACGTACGTTTGCTCGTGGGTACCGCGCGCCACCGGTGATCAGCTTCGACGAAGCTACCCTGCCTTCGCGCTCGCGCTACAACCCTACAAGACAGTTCAACAAGGACAAGCCCCACAAGTGGGGGACTAAGGTGTTCGTGGCGGCCTGTGCCAAGACAGCGTATTGCATGAGGTGCGTGGACGAAAACTACAGCAAGCTCCGGCTTGCTGTTTTTTTTTTGGATAAAGTCCTTATGTTGGCTCAAGTCAACATACCTTACTCCTGGTCTTTTATTTGTAGAACATAACGCTAACATAGCTGTGTTTGGGATTGTTGCTGTCATTGCTAGGATTGAGGTTTACTGTGGGGCCAAGACACACCTCCAGACGCCGGTTCCAAAAGACAACAATACCGGTGAAGCGGCAGTGCTTAGGAACATGAACGCGCTGTGCCCACCATCTCCCACGTCGCCGTGGCGTTTGGTTGTGACTGATCGGTTTTATACGTCCGTGAAGCTGGCATTAGAGCTGATGCATCGGCGGATGTACATTACGGGGACAATACGGACAGACCGCGCAGGTTACGCCAAGGGCGTGATCACTACGAAAGACTACAAGACCGTGAACAAAAAGAAGATGATGGTACCACCACAAGGCACCATCAAAATCGCGCAGAACAAGTACTTCCCGCAGCTAACAGCGGCGATGTGGATGGACCGCACCCCGGTTCATCTCTTGTCGAGTGGAGGCAGTCGAAAGACAGGAACCGTGAGTAAGTACATCATACGAGGTTTGCTTATTTTCATAGTATTGCTAATGCCGAGTGTTGTATTTGTTGTAGTGCGCCGGGTCGATGGAGAAATGCGGAGTGTTCCTGCTCCGGAGTTGGTTCGTGACTACCACCGCTGGATGGGCGGTGTTGACATCCACGACCAGCTCCGGATGCAGAAGTACAGTGTGCAGCTGTGCTACAAGACGCGCAAGTACTACAAGGGGCTATTTCTAGGACTACTCGACATGGCGCTGGTGAATGCGTTTATTGTATTCCGGCATCACCGAAAAGTGAACAACAAGAGACCTGCCAAGCACTTCGCCTTCTTCGAGACGCTGCTGGAGCAACTGCTGGCGATAAATTCACCGGAGGCGTACGCTGAAATTGAGGTACGTAGTATGTTGACAAAGACAACATCAGACTGCTAGTGGATTGTCTTGTTCCAACATAACTGTTGCTTATGTTGATGGGTTTGTTTGTAGAACGCAACTTGCGCCCAGGAGAGGACAACAGGTTCGCCAGTGCGAAATACATCTGCCGTTGCGGAGGCTGCATACTCAGCAGACGGCCACTGCCTGGAGGAGAACCCCGACACTGTCGACAATGACCAGGGCCTCAAGCGCCGCCAACGCTCATGTAAGGTGTGTGCACTCTTCAAGGCGCAACCGAGGAAGTACACGAAATACTTCTGTCCCGAATGCTCAACGGGCAATCGACGGTGAGTTACTCTATGTCTGTGTGATAGTTTTTTGGACAACCTTCTGACACTGATGCTATATGAAGTACATACCTTTGCAATGTAGTGCGAGAGGGGAAGGAGAAGACATGTTATCACATCTGGCATGGTGACTGGGACAATGGGGACGCTATCCCACGGCACCTGCTGCAAGAGCACAAAATTCGTAACCGCCCGCCACCATCTCGCCCCGGAAAGAAACGTCGCCGTCGAGCTTTGGAGAGTGCGGTGGACGAGAGTGGCGGCGACGGAGGATCGATTTCGGATGCGGCGCATGGCAGTGAGCACGGATATGAAGAACTGTCTGTCTAGGTATTCGGTACAGACCAGGATGCAATCAATTGAAACTTCTTTTTACATTCTTTTCATTGGGCTATAGATCTCAAGTCAGCACACTAATCGTGTGTAACATTTCAGAAATGGGGCTACCCGATAGCCAGGACAGTTATTATGTTGGCTTTGCCATCATATGAGACACAGCCTTCCAAAATTGAGCCTACGTAAAGCCTATTATTATGTTGGATCTGTCAAATCTTTATCCGCAACAAACCCTGTACTATCCCGGTGGCATAGCTGCTGCGACAGCTAGGCCCATACAAATTCTTATACGTTAGTATATGGGACAGGAAAAAGTTTACACCTCGTAACTAATCCGGGAACTAAGGGGTTAATACTATACTACGTAATATCGCCAAAGCTGCTGCAACTACTGTAGTAAGCGTAAGTCAATTGACAATGGTGGAGTATTCATAGTAGTCTGCTTCTCGAGAATCGAAGTAGTATTTGATAATCAGAGGCTAATAGTATCTGCTACCCGTAAAGGGATATCCACTTTGCTAGGAAGGCTTCCCCGCACGGCAATCTAAGCAGCACTCGTCTTCGTAGACTTTGACGCTTTCTCTGATACAGTTTGCTGCTTCGAGGTAGATCCCTCCGAACCAGCGCAGACGTCCTCGCTAACCTCGACCAGCTTAAGTTTCGGGTTCTTGCAGCTAGCAAGTTCTAGCTGGCACGAGCTCGAGTAGGTGACACCGTCTGAGCCGCACACTGAGGAGTAAATATCAGGACAAGCATGTTACGCGATGCTTCTCTGCGAGGCGGATAAATCAAAAGTGCATTGGTTTAGAGATTCTGTTTGCCTCCTTTCTGGTTCATGTATACGCATACGACGTCGTTCTTCAAGGTCCACTGGCCAATGCCCGCTGGCCACGCCTCCACTGTCACCGCGTCCAGGACAGTGGGGCAGGCTTGCGTGCAGCTTGTACCAGTATCACGCCGCCGATTTCAACACCTCCCCCACAAGCAGCACGCGAGCAGCTTTGCTACCCGGTGCTCGCAAGGCAACACATGCCACACTTGCGTAGGTGCTGGATTCGGGCTAGAGCCTTAATGAGCAGATCGGCAGGCATTTCACCCGTCGGCAAATATTGCACTGCAATCGATCCCTCTTGAAGCAAGCTCTTGGCGGCCTTGAACTTGACGTCCACGGTCTTCTGGGTCTCCGATAACCCGTGTCTCTTCAATCGGGCGATGGCGGGCTGACTGTCCATTCACAGCGTCAACGGTGTGTTCTGGTGCATGACCTCGTCGACGATCAGTCGCACCATCATCGCCTCTTCGATGGCGACATCTGCGGCGATGTACTCAGCAGCTGTGCTTGACTTCGCGACGATGGTCTGCTTCTTGCTGCCCCAAGCGACTGGACACCCGAAAAGGAACACGACGTGTCCGGAGATCGACTTCCTGTCCACGCGGTCGTTAGCCCAGTCAGCATCGGACGCCACCATGATATCTTCGCCGCTTGGTTCAAATCGTAGCTGCATCGATTTGGTCCCGTTTAGGTAGCGGAACAAAAACTTCACCGCTTCCCAAGCCGCTTTCCTTGGTGAAGCGCAGTGTCTTGACAACTGACTCACTGCGAAACTGGTGTCCGGTCGACTCACGCGAGCCAGATACAGAAGCGCGCCGACAGCTTGACGGTACGGCAGGCGCTGCATGAAGGTGGTCTCTTCCGGACTTCGAACTTGATCTTCCAGGTCCAAACGCGTGTTCGGGACCATGGGTGTACTGGCTGGTCGCGTCTCATCAACTGCAAAGCGGTGCAGCAATTCCTGCACGTACGTCGCTTGCGAGAGCAGCAGGACGGACTTCGCCATTCGCATGCCGAGGAACTGGTCGGGCTCGCCGAGGTCCTTGACCTGGTACCTGCGACTGAGCGCAGCCATAAGACGGAGCACTTGCTCCTCTTCTTTGTGTGCGATGAGGAGGTCGTCTACATACAAGCACACTAGCAGAAGTGAGTCATCCACATAAGCAAAGTACAAACACGGGTCTGCGCGCGTCGGCGAGAGCCCATACTCCCTGAGGAAACCATCAATTTCCTTGTGCCATTGTCGACCTGCTTGACGAAGTCCATACAGCGCTTTGCGTAGTCGCCAAACTAGTCCAGTATGCTCTACGTCTGAAAATCCCGGCACGGGACGCATGTAGATTTCTTCGACGAGATCGGCCTTCACATAGGCCGATGGCACGTCGCCCTGGCGCACGTGCAGCTCGAGCCTCGCCACTATAGCAAAAAAGATGCGAACCGTGACGAGTGCAGCTACTGGAGCATAGGTGTCCAGGAAATGCAGGATGAACTCTTGTTTGTCACCCCTGGCGCATAGTCTCGCCTTGAATCGAGCAATATCCCCGTCGGATCCCAACTTTAACCGAAACTGGAACGTATGATCGAGGATCTTGGCATCAGGCGGGGGCTCAACCCATTCAAAGGTCCCGTTTTCAAAGAGGGCCGCGATTTCCTCCCTTATGGCCTGTTCCCAGCGGGGCCATTGAGGGGATCTCTTGGCCTCAGCCAAATTCATCGGCTCCCGAATGACTTCGGCGAGCACCGAGAACGCATGCGCCTGATCCTCGTTTCGTTGCGCAATACGCTTGGAGCGTCGAGCGGCTGTCAGCTCCGATGGAGCTGGGTCAGCAGTGACCTCAGCACTAGAATCTTCTGCATCGGAGTCATCTTCATCAGTTGCGTCACCGAGGTCTTCATCCTCATCGACTGGGTTGAGTTCGTGTAGCATTCGGTCAAGCACATGTACGTCTCGAGATTCGATAACACTGCGGTTGGGGCCTGGGATGTGAACTTGGAAGCCCTTTATTGAATCATTGCAGCCGACGAAAGCTTCCAGCTCTCCACGAGCGTCAGTGAAACGGAGGTTTTTGCGTCTGATCTCCGGTGGAATGCGTGCCACTACGGCCTGCCCGAAGATGGGTATCTTACTGAGGTAAGGTTTCCGGCCAAATATCCGTTCGTGTGGAGTGACACTGCTTCCAGCCTTTG
Organism: Phytophthora cinnamomi; assembly: GCF_018691715.1. Lineage (NCBI taxonomy): Eukaryota > Oomycota > Peronosporomycetes > Peronosporales > Peronosporaceae > Phytophthora > Phytophthora cinnamomi. Next base: position 39,096 of record NW_027150979.1, on the reverse strand, counting down.
GTATGCGATTGCGAATGAAGGCTGCATGCTTCAAGACATCTTCCCACAACCAGTGGTGAAGACCCGAGTCCGCTAACATGGCGGACGCCATCTCAGTGAGCGTACGAATAGCTCTCTCCGCAACTCCGTTCTGGAACGATGAGTATCTCGTCGTGTGCTCATGAAGTATTCCCGTTTGTTGGATCAGCTTGCGGACGTCCTTATTCAGGAACTCGGTCCCTCCATCAGTCCGCAGCACTTTTATGGAGGAGGCCTGCACCTCGGCGTGGCGCTCGATTAGAGCGAGGAACTGCTTGATAGCTTGGGCAGCTTCAGACTTGCGCTTCAGCCCGTAAGCGCTCACATAGTCTCTCCACACGACCACCATAATGTACCGCTTTCCATTTCGAGATTTTGACACAGGGCCACTAAGATCGGCGTGACACACTCCGTCAGCAACTTCATCACTACTAGACCTGCGGGAGGGAGCAGGCACTTTGGTCGACTTCATCAGAGCGCAAATTGTGCAGATGTGAGGTTCGGTTCCTCGAGCCACCTTCAGTCCCTTCACTGCTCCACTGGACACCATCTTCTGCAAAGTACCGTAGTTCATGTGTCCGAGTCGTCTATGCCAGCTCTCCAAGTCCTCTCCGAGCACTGAGGCGGAGGTGGCGCTTGGCGGAGCGTGCCCAGCGTCTTACTCTGTGATCACCGAGTACACCCCATTTAGTAGGCGGGTCACGCAACCAACTCGACGCCGATTACCGTTGTACACAGTGCAGCTGGACTCGGAAAATTCAACGCCGTGACCAGTTTTTACAAGCGTGGACACCGACAGCAGTGTGCTCTCGAATCCAGGCACATAGTAAACGTTATCCACAACAAAGTCTCGTCGAATGGGGTTGCCACGGCCATCGTCCACCATGGCGTGAACGTTCAGTCTTCCTTTGGCCTTGGCCACTACCGTTCTTCCATCCGCGACCTTGACCGCCAGCGTTTGGTGGCTGTTGGTGATGGTCAAGGCGTCCAGTCGGCCCGTCAGGTGGTGGGATGCGCCCGAATCCAATAGTATAGGGCTCCACCTGACGCCAACACTTCACTCGCTCCCACTGGATTCGTCCTCAAAGGACTGTGCTGCGGCTTGGTTTGATTCGCCCTTCTCTTCCTTGGCTTCACCATCGCCGGATAGGTATCGGCGATGGTAGGCAGCTGTGTGTCCGGCTTGGCCGCACACGTAGCAAGTGAACGAGGACTTGTTGCTTCCAACGTTGGTTGCTGTCTTCTTCTTCTTGCGCTCGACAACAGCTGCTTTGGCTTCAGCGGCGCGTTTCTTCGGGTTCTTTTTGTCCTTTGCCGGCGTCTGGTGCAGCTTCTTGCTTGCGGGTTTCGTAAACTTGCTCTTTGCCGTGGGTGCTGTATGAGGCGCAGCCTTCGCCTTCTTGCGTTCCGGGAGGCGGCCGTCCGTCTCCGCCTTGCACGCCAAAACGGTGACCGCGACCTTAAACTGTTCGTCAGGCTTTTCTTCTTCCAAGCTGACCTTCGTCTCTAGGAAGTCAGTGAATTTGGGATATGCGTTGCGCACGAACGCAACGAGGGCGTGGCGCGCATTCGCGGGAACAGTCTTTCCACCCTCCAACGCATCTGCCATCTGGAGGAGCCGGTCCGCATACTCGCGGTACGTCTCGTTCCAGCCCTTCCACTCCTTCTTGATGCGCTCAGCGATGTCCACTCCGAGCAATACAGGCCTGAATTCGTAGGTCAGCGCATTCGCTCCGTCCGAGTAAGACGCTGCAGGGTTGGCGGCACGCCAGTCGCGATACCAACGACGCGCCATACCCGTGAGGTGCATCTTGAACACAGCTTTCTTCACGTCCTCGCTCCACACTTGGCCGGCGAGAGCTTGGGCATCGTCCATCTGCTCGTCGAGCTCCTCACAGAACCCACGAGCCTTGGCGTCGAAGCTTCCAGACGCTACAGTGCCATCAAATCGTTCGACCTTGATGTTACGTAGGTCAACCTTGTCAGAACGCTTTCCGGGTTCGGGGGCGGGGTTTGTACCGGCCTCGCCGTCTGATTCGGCGTCACCATTCGGTTCTTGTTCGGGCTCTGGCTGCGAGCGTTGATTTCCGCCGTCACTGCGGTTCGCTCCAAATGCAGCAGCCAAAGCGGTGAGCGCAGGGCCTACGCTGGCAATCTGGGCCATGATTGCGGGGTCGAGCGCTGCGGCGATCGCTGGGGCTTCATCATGCACAGCGGGCTGTGTAGTGGGCCTACTTTGGCTCACTACTTTAGCTTACACGTCGCGCTACGTGTATGAGGAAGCGTAGGAGTTTATTAATAATTTGAATTAATTATACTTGAGTCCACAAGTATAATATAAATCAAACAAAACACCAAATAGGTAGTTTAAGGTAAAATGAGAACTGTATTGTTTGTAAATTGATCTTCCTCTAAAATCTGCTAAAAACTGTTTATCATCTATGAAAGGGTTGGCAGCGGCTGGCTGTCAGAGCCCCGCTAATATGCATGTCTCTGATTGGTAGAAAGATGCTGCTTTCTACCAATAGGATCTTTTGGGTATCTGTGGACCACTCACTGTGGTGGTCCACTTCAATGTATCCATCGGTGTGTCTTACACCAATGTGAGGAAGTATCTAAAACCTTTAACAGATATTTATCTGTTAAACCATAAGCGGCAATTGCCATGCACAAGTGACAGTTGTCACTTGTGACCGTTGTCATGCACAAGTGACTGTTGTCACTTGTGTGTGTAACCCCGTTACAGGCTGCGCAGGGACTTGTGGCGCATTGGCGGGCTGCGCGGCAGGCTGCGCAGGGTTAGCTTGCGCTGCGGGCGGTGTTGGGTTGGCTTGCAAGGCATCGTTCGCGGCCGCTGCCGCTCTTCCACGAGTGCTCATTACCATGAGCGAGTGCGGCTGTTAACCTGTTACGCGATGCTTCTCTGCGAGGCGGATAAATCAAAAGTACAGTGGTTTAGAGATTCTGTTTGCCTCCTTTCTGGTTCATGTATACGCATACGACGTCGTTCTTCAAGGTCCACTGGCCAATGCCCGCTGGCCACGCCTCCACTGTCACCGCGTCCAGGACAGTGGGGCAGGCTTGCGTGCAGCTTGTACCAGTATCACGCCGCCGATTTCCACAAAGCACCCGCGCAGTCAGCACTCGATGCGGAGCTAGCATTACCGACGACACCATTAGAGCCGCCCTCGTACAGACTTCCAATGCCGCTGTCACTGGCCGAAGAAATCTTGGTCGACTTGGTGCTCTTTGTAGTATTTGAAGTCTTCCCCGCCTTCGTAGTTTTCTCTGCCTTGGAGGGGGGCTTGGTGCTCTTTGACACCTTACTCGCCGTAGACGAGCTGTCGCTATCATCGTTACCTGAATCGTTTTTGGTGTTCTTGCACTTCACCATCCGCATGTAGCATTCATTGCTGTATGTCTTGCCACTCTCGTCGCTGACGGGGTCGTACACATCGATACACGTACGAGATGCGACCACCTGGTTGGCAACAAAACACGTTCTATCGAGATGACAACCCTCGCAATCGCCAGGCCTTGTTAAAACACTTCGGTCGATGCTAGAAGAGCAAGCAATTCCACTTCCTCTCCTCCGTTCCCTCGATGATTTGCAGGTGGCACTTCAGCCAGAATGTACTACCGAAAACACGGAGCGTGTTGGACCAGTTTGCTGTATCCAATCCGCTCCCGGCGTATGGTAAATCTGAGAATACCTAGGAGACTCAAGTTTTTATGGAATTTTTCTACAAGACTGTGGAATCTAAAAGGGAACAAGAATTTGAATTCATCTCCCGCAGCTGCATTTACTGTCTCCGGTGATTGCTTCGTATTTTTGCGGTCATGAAATTATCGCTATCATGAAATCTAATGCGAAGTTGAAGTTATTGCCTAGTCGTTTTGATGCACACTGGTGGATTTATCGCGATCGCATCCATAGTTGGCGTCCTAGAATGCGCGGGCCGGCAGGTTTACGTAAAACGCGTCGTGTTGCTCGATCATATAAGGCTAATCATGGTGCCACTGGGACTGCACGACTTCCAACATTTGCCGAGCGAGTTGATCGCAACCACCCATCCACTAATTCTACATGGCCCAACACGCTCCGTGTTTTCGGTAGTACATTCTGGCTGAAGTGCCACGTACAAATCATCGAGGGAACGGAGGAGAGGAAGTGGAATTGCTTGCTCTTCTAGCATCGACCGAAGTGTTTTAACAAGGCCTGGCGATTGCGAGGGTTGTCATCTCGATAGAACGTGTTTTGTTGCCAACCAGGTGGTCGCATCTCGTATCAACCGATAACACTTTGATAGATCGGGTAGGATTTTTCAGTAGAGAGGAGAGGGAGGGGGGGGGGGTCGAAGCAGGTGCTAGCCGAGGGAACGCACTAACGGATGATCTCTAGGGCCGACACCACGGTCGAATTGTTGGCAAATCCAGTTGCTATAAATGAAGGTCAAAACGGACGATTCAGTATAGTTGACTCACACACACACGAATTCGGGTCATTCGCTAATGCCTGACTCTCAAAACGCATACACGACCGCTGACCCACAACAGTGAAGTGAGGTCAATAGTGCGGTTGACCCTAAACAAAGAAATCGGGTTAATCCACTCAGATGGGGTTGACCCTCAACAACGAAATCGGGTCAATCTACTTAGATGGGGGTTGACCCACAACAGCCAAAGTGGGTCAGCACGTTTTGGATTGCGTGTTGCCCATTTTGGGGCGTTGTTATCTGCCACCTGTTTGCCCAAATGCCCTGATTATCACGAGGACCCTCCCAATGAGGGCCCTCCTTAGTAATCCCCGAATTGTGTAACGGGGTTACACGTACAAGTGGCTGCAAGCCACTTGTGAATTTAACAGATAGGTTATCTGTTAAACGTTTTGGATACTTCCTCACATTGGTGTAAGACACACCGATGGATACATTGAAGTGGACCACCACAGTGAGTGGTCCACACATACCCAAAAGATCCTATTGGTAGAAAGCAGCATCTTTCTACCAATCGGAGACATGCATATTAGCGGGGCTCTGACAGCCAGCCGCTGCCAACCCTTTCATAGATGATAAACAGTTTTAGCAGATTTTAGAGGAAGATCAATTTACAAACAATACAGTTCTCATTTTACCTCAAACTAGCTACTTGGAGTCTTGTCTAAAGTTAACTTATATTTGTGTATTCAAATATAATTAACCTAAGTAATTACTAAGTACTTACGCTTCCTCATACACGTTGCGCAACGTGTAAGCTAAAGTAGTGAGTCAAGTTAGACCCACTACACCTGGTAGCACTTTGTAGTCCGTCCAACGACCGACTGCTTTACGTTCGTACGCGGTGTACGAACGCGGAGCCGAGAACCACATGAGCACGGAGGTGTCCATGGAGAGCTCCAACACGCCTGCAACGCATGTTGCACGCGCTGACTGCCCCCACCTGTCTGACCCAGAGTGGGAGGCCCTCCAACGCCTGTCAACAGTCATTGGAGAAGCGGCGATAGCTACGATGCTGCGTACGCTATCGCCGACGGAACAACATGGTGTTGCTCTGGGGTTCATCATGAAGGAGCAGCGTGACGCTGCTTCCTCAGTGACGGCGTCGTCAGGGACGACACCGCGTGCTCAACCATTAAAGTTGAGCGTAAGCAATTACGTGGGAAGAGAGGGCGAGCCTCTCCTCCGATGGCTTGTCGAACTCGACACAGCCATAGCGGCTCGACGCATCGTCGACCCGCTGTCGAAGGTCGCGTTCGCCATGTCCTGCCTTGGCGGACGCGCAAGGAGTTGGGCGTATGGACGCCGACTCTCAGATCCTACGTGCTTCAGCACGTACGAAGTGTTCAAAGAGGAGCTCAAACAAGCGTTTGAGCCCCCACAAAACGAGTTCCGGTCGAGGGCGGAGTTCCTCGACCTTCAGCAGGGTAAGCATGACGTCCATGCTTACGCGCAGCGCGCACGATATTTGGTATCAAATATCGTGACTAACCCGATTGACGAGGCGACCAAGGTCGTCACGTTCATGAAGGGGCTTAGAGATGGGCCTGTGAAGACCTATCTCTTCCGAGAGTACCCGAGTACTCTCGAAGCTGCAATCACTCTTGCCATGCAAGAAGAGTTTAGCCTGCGGCAGGCTAAACTCCATGTAAACGTACCGAGGCCACAACCGCGCCCGGTAGTCAGGACGGGAGGTCCAGAACCAATGGACCTCTCGAACGCAACAACTGCTGGCTATCAGCAACAGGGAGGCAACGTGCGATGCTTCCATTGCGGAAGGATCGGTCACTTTGCACGGGAGTGCACAGCTCCCATGCCCCCTGGAGGTGGCCGTCGTGGCAATGCTAGGCATCGCCGCGGACCAACAAAAAACGCGAACATCCAGTAGGCGCGGGGCGCCCTACTGGTAATGCAGTCGCGCGTGCCGACATCGGGCACGCGACACTGAGGACTGCAGCCCCCAGTGAGACCAGCTCTCACTGCAAGAAACAAGATGACAGGCGAAACCTAGTCATCTTGAAGGTTTACTCGAAGAGAGCGAGTGACTCTCTTCGAGCTTTGGTAGATTCAGGCGCGTCGAACAACTTTGTTCGACTACGAAGCCTGCCGAGACTTGACTTCGAGGAGGTAGATACAACTTGAAGTCTTCTGGAGGTACGACTGGCAACAGGTGCCATCGTGAAGACCGAGAAGCGCGTCGTGAACGTGCGCTTCTCGTACAAACAATGGATGTTTGTCGAACACTTTATCGTCCTGGACCTGGACGATAAGTTCGACGTAGTAATGGGCATGCCGTGGCTTGCACGGCATGATCCGGTGATAGACTGGAAGAAGCGCACGCTCGTGCGCTTCGGACGCGACAGCGGAACAGAGAGCGATGGCCCTGTTACCGCAGCGCGCGCACCAGCAGGTGCGCGCGGCTCACCAGTCGAGACAGCGCTTTATGCTGCTGTCCCGGAGTGCCCAAGAAGTGCGCGAAGGCGCGCACAAGTGAGACCCACGTCGGCAATGCTGCCGACGTCGGAAAAAAAGATGTGTTGGTTCCGGGAACCAACACCCACGTTCAAGCGTGTAGGGACAGTCCCTGACCCGAAGCGGTCAGGTCGACAACGACGCGTCGGCTCCGGGAGCCGACGCACCCTCAGTCATGAGGGGCTCCGCCAATGAATGGCGTCGAGGTGACGAAGGCGTGTCAACTCCGGGAGTTGACGCTGCAAACAGTGCGGACGGTTGCAAACGTACCGCACTGACGCAATTGCATGCTGTCGCGCAGCCGGGCTGCACGACGAAGCGCCATGCGATCAAGCCGGGCTTGATATCGCGCGCCCGCAGACAGGGTCTGCCGGCGAAGGGACACATTACCGTGCAGCCGGGCTGCACGAAGGAAAATGCGGTCAAGCCGGGCTTGATACCGCGCGCCCGCGGACAGGGTCCGCCGGCGAACGACTGTCCACGGCCGGGCCTGGACAAGAAGAACAACTGTGCGGAGCCGGGCTCCGCACAACAAGAAAAGACGGCGCAAGCGGAAAACGCTGCGCAAGTCTCGGTCAGGACCGAGACGCAACAAGAGCAGTCTGCTGGGCAGACTGCGGCGGTGACGCCGAATGTCAAGACGCTAAGCATCTTGACGCGCACCGATACTGGATTCCAGTATCGTGACATGGAACTCGCTAGTCCTCCGACGACGGCGTCGGAGTTGACTTCGCTTCCAGCCATGAGCTGGAATCGCTTCACGCGCGACTTGCACGATGGACGCATCGAGCAAGTCTGCGTTCTTTCGGACAGCGAAAGAACGGCGAGCGAGAGCGAAGAGCTGAGGCAGCTCTTCATGGGAAGTACCACTGAGAGTGAAGACACTCTCAGTGCGAAGACGAAGCGAGAGCGCTTCGAGGAACAAGGTTGGGACTCGCTGAAGTCGAGTCCCTATTACAAATTGTTGAGGGAGTACAAAGACGTACTCCCGGAAGAGATTCCTGCGGAGCTTCCGCAGGATAAGGGCATTCAGCACGAGATTGATCTCGTGCCGGGCACGAAGTACTGTGTCACGCGGCAGTGGCCACTGCCGCGAGAGCAAGTGAAAGCGATCGACGACTTCTTTGAAAGTCGTCGTAAAGCAGGACAAGTGCGGGAATCAAAGTCCCCGCACAGTGCTCCGACGTTCTGTGTCAAGAAGCCACAGGGCGGATGGCGCATCCTTCATGCGTATAACAAGCTGAACGATGCGACGGTACCGGCGCAGACGCCGATACCGCGAAAATATGTCATCATCGATTCGATGGCCAGGAGCACCGTTTACAGTGCTCTCGACTTGCGAGATGGATTTTATCAGATCCTAATGCGTGAGAGCGATATCCCTCTCACGGCAGTGAGCACGCCAAGCGCCATGCTCTGGGAATGGCTAGTAATGCCGCAGGGACTTCAGAACGCCCCTGCGACTTTCAACAGGTGTGTGACGCACTTGTTGCGCTCGGTGCGCGACTTCGCACCGAGCTACTTCGATGATGTATTCATCCACAGCCGAGCTGTGGACGGGAAGACCGACATAGAGATGCACAGGGTGCATCTCCGGAAACTACTTGAGCTTATGCGAAAGCATAAGCTCTACGCGAACCTGAAGAAGTGTATCTTCGGGGCAAGCGAGATACCCGTCCTCGGGTGTCTCGTAGGGAAGAATGGTGTCCGCCCTGACCCAGAAAAGGTCAGAGTGATTAATGAATGGCCAACGCCTTCAAGTGTCAAGGAACTGAGGCAGTTCCTTGGCTTGGCCACGTACTTGTGCAAGTACGTGGAGGACTATGCAGGCAAGATCCGCCCGCTGTCACAGCTTCTTAAGAAAGAAGCTGTGTGGAATTGGACACCCGATTGCCAAAAGGCATTCGATGCAGTCAAGCGGGGCTTGACTGAGGCGCCGATCTTGGCAGTGGCTGACCAAGATCGCCCATTTCACGTAGTGTGTGACGCATCCGATTTCGCGATCGGATGCGCGTTAATGCAGCACGATCACGAGGGCCGTGATCGTGTCGTCTACTACCAATCGCGTCAGCTGAAGCCAGCTGAGCGCAACTATCCGGTGCATGACAAGGAACTCCTTGCCATGAAGTATGCACTCGCAAAGTTCCGAGTGTACTTGCTTGGGAGTAGACCATTTGTGGTCTACACCGACCATGCTTCACTGCGCACCGCAGTGAAGTCGCCACACATTTCACAAAGAATGGCGAGATGGCTCTCATTCTTTGCGGAGTATAACTTCCGGGTCGAATACAAACCCGGAAGATTAAACGTGGTGGCCGACGCGTTATCACGTCGGCCGGACTACGCAGAAGCAGCTGACGTCAATGCCATTGACGCCATACGATCGAGCAAACCCACATCATCTCTGTTGGATGATGTGAAGGCCGCGTACGCGCACGACGCGGACGCGAAACTTTTGTTGACCTATGGTACAGCACCTTCTGACAAGGCTCGTCAGAAGTTGCCCAAACACCTTCGTGCGCGTGCACACCGATATCGGGTGCACGACGGACTGCTTCTTTACAATGCAGTGGACGACAACGCGGATCGCGTTGTCGTGCCGAATGATCATGACCTGCGACTCAGGATCATGTACGAGTATCACGATGCCCCCACTGCGGGACATCTCGGACGTGAGAAGACATACGTCCTTCTCACGCGCGACTTCTACTGGCACCACCAGTATAAGTGGGTGCGCAAGTACATCCGTGCTTGCGAGGTATGCCAACGCGTGAAGCCTGCGCCATTCGCGCAGGCTCCACTGCAATCACTACCGACTCCGTCGGAGTGTTGGAAGTCCATGTCATTGGACTTCATCTTTGGTCTTCCCCCGGACAGCGGAGGGAACACCGGTGTTGTGGTCTTTGTAGACCGTTTCAGCAAGATGGTACATCTTGCTGCGGTGCCAGCAGAGGTGACCGCGAAGCAGACAGCCCGTCTGCTCGTCGACATGGTGTTCAAACACCATGGCATGCCGTCCGACATCGTGTCGGACAGAGACCCGCGCTTCACAGCGCATCTGTGGCAAGAAGTGTTTACACTTCTTGGGAGCCAGCTTTCCATGTCGACTGCGGATCATCCGCAGACGGACGGTCAAACCGAGCGCGTGAATCGCGTGCTCGTCGATATGTTGAAGAGCTACGCTCACTCGTTCCAATACTGGAGCGAGTGTTTATCGATGGCAGAGTTTGCCATCAATAACTCAGTGCATGCCTCGACCGGGCATACACCGTTCTACGTGAATGCCATGCGGCATCCACGCCTCCCGAGTTTACTCGGAGTGATGGCTCCCACTTTAAGTGGGGGAGGATCTACGACTGCAATACAGCAGCCGCAGAAAACCGCTGACACTTGCACAGTGTCAGCTGCAACAATGGACAAACCACATGAGTCTGCGCAGGGCGCAGACTCCCCCAACAACATGGCCAACGACCACGGGTCTGCGCAGGGCGCAGACACCGCAAAGAACCACGCAGAGGCCGAGCCTCTAGCGGAGAGCGAGCTGAATGACTTCAGCTCGGATGCAATCAGTTTCATCACCAAAAGACAAGCCGTGATTCGGTTTGTCCAAGACACAATAGCAGCTTCTGTTGATCAACAGAAGCTGAACGCAGACAATGCGGGCAGAGGCAACACAAATGAATTTAAAGTTGGTTCATTAGTTTTGTTAGCTACACAAAACCTGCCTAGACATGCAGTTTCGGATTTCGGAGCAAGCAAGCTTGCTCCGCGCTTTATCGGCCGTTCCCTGTGTTGGCACGACACGGCAACGCATACACGCTAGACATACCGTCTAGGATGCGCCTCCATCCGACCTTTTACGTCGGGCGGCTGAAGCCGTACCTGCAGCACGAGCCATCTAGCTCGGCTGACCCGAAGCCTCGGCCGGAGCCGAGGCAGAAGCGGAAGCCTTGGCCTCGGCGACGAGCAACCTCTCCTCCAGCGAGCGGAAGCGCTGGAGCAACACCTTCATCTGGGTCCCCAACTCGACCTGGATATTCGAGGCGGTCTGTGAGGCCGCCGCGACTTGGGCCTTCTGGTTCGCCAGCTCCTGCTTCAGGGCGGCGAACTCAGTCCCATGCAGACGCTCCACGACGGTCACCCGGTCGTGGAGAGACGCGTACTGATCAGCCCGGGGCTGATCATACCCGGGGCGTGTTCCCACCCCCGCCGCCACCGATCTGTGACGCCCGCGGCTCAACCCGCTGGATTGTTGAGCGGATTGTTGACCATAGTATCCCGAAAACGAACCCTCAAGGGGCTCGTTTTCGTATTCGTTGGAGAGGATTTCCTCCCCATCGAGATACATGGGAGCCGCGGAACGTCTTGCTGGAGGACGTTCCGGAAATGGTGAGGGCGTACGAAGAGCAGTACGCGCTGGCGCAGCGGAAGTAACACGAGCGCTGCGATCATCGCTAGCGCCCGAACCCTCACGTGCTAAGAACTTAGCACGGAGCTCTTTGAGACTCTCGGGCACACGGAACGACGTGTACCCGTTCAAGTCGCGGTCGCTCAAGCGGACCGCGCCTGGAAAGCACTTCGTGCACTGAAAGCCCTCGGGCACAGCGCACGGCACATTTGCCTCCTCAGCAGCAACATGAAGTTGCTCCAGCTTTCCACGCCTCGACTACGTCTCGAAGCGATCACGCGCTTGCTTAATCCGATCACGGTAAGCACTCGGCCTCTTGTTGAAGTTCTCAACAAAGGCGTTCCAACTTTGACAAAGTGCCTGCCACTCGGGCACTTTGCTGCGAGAAGATGTCTTCTTGCTTTGGAACCATCGGAGCTCATGGAAGCGTCCGATGTAGTAATCGCGCCTTTGATGCGTTTCCGCATCAAAGTGCAGCTCGGCAGCCACAGCGTCATCTTTGATGGCGCTGCATACGTACAGCGGCACCTCATTCGGAGGTACCGAGTTCCCAAACCGGTCCGCGATCTCGGACGCGGACGGCATCCATGGATCGCGCGCTGCAGGCGCAGCGCGCGGAGAGCCTTGAGCTTTAACATCACGCGCTGCAGCAGCAGCGCGCGGAGTACTGAGAGCCCCAGCTGAAGCGAGTGGGGTATCGCTCTCAGTACGCGAACGCTTCGAACTCGAAGCGTCCGATTCGTCCCCTTCACGCGGGCGAACGTTCTTGGCGTGAGGGTCGAGCGATTCGCTCGACACTGAGTCTTTACGCTTTGAGGGCGAGTCCTCCTCGTCCTCCATGTCTTCATCGTCGTCGTCGAAGTCGACGACGTCGCCGTACTTCGCCTTCTGGCGTTCGAAGTAGTCGTCGATGGAGAGATGACTCCCCACCGACTTTGCGGACTTCTTCTGAGGCGCGCTCATCGTTGAATGAGCGCGGGTTTCTTCTCCAAACGCGGAGAATTGACGAATGGTCAATTCCGAAGATTGACGTGCGGAGACCCCGCGCGTCTAACCTTAAGGGGGGGGGGGGGGTAGCGGGGTTACACATACAAGTGGCTACAAGCCACTTGTGAATTTAACAGATAGGATATCTGTTAAAGGTTTTAGATACTTCCTCACCTTGGTGTAAGTCACACCAATGGATACATTGAAGTGGGCCACCACAATACCACAATGAGTGGTGCACACCTACCCAAAGATCCTATTGGTAGAAAGCAGCATCTTTCTACCAATTAGAGACGTGCATATTAGCGGGGCTCTGACAGCCAGCCGCTATCAATCCCTTTCATAGATGATAAACAGTTTGAACAGATTTAGGAGGAAGATCAATTCACAAACGATACAGTTCTCATTTTACCTCAAACTAGCTACTTGGAGTCTTGTCTAAAGTTAACTTATATTTGTGTATTCAAATATAATTAACCTAAGTAATTACTAAGTACTTACGCTTCCTCATACACGTTGCGCAACGTGTAAGCTAAAGTAGTGAGTCAAGTTAGACCCACTACAAATTGGGTCTCAATTTTCCCGCATTTCCGAGGCACAGGACGCCGACAACCAGATGCAGGAAGCACGACGAAATTGATTGCGATGGAGAGGTGGAAAGCTTACAGTGGATACTGCTTTGATGAGCATGCAGTACGCACACCACGTAGCGCTCAGCAAAAGCCTTCTGATGCTGCGTTGCATTTCAATGCGCAGCCTTGATCTGGACGTTTTTCGGCTTCTCCATCTGGGTCGCGAACAGAAAAGCATGGCTGCAGTGTGCACGGTTGCAGACGACATCGGGTGATGCATTTCAACACACGTCCTGCGAACATGTGCAGGACGTGTGTTACATGCATGTATTGGGCATGTCCAGTGTGCGGCGCAGCATATCCGGATAAGACATATACACGTACTGTATTAGCCTGCGCGTTGCATTTCAAGGCAACTGCCAAGTTGAGTCCTTGATGCTTTCAAGTCGAGCTCACGGAGAAACAACGAAGCGTGTCGTCCCATACAAGTCCTCGTCGCGCTTCTACGTGTGCACAGTACAAAAGGTGGCAGTCGCCAAAAGGAGCACTAACAAGTGCATCATCATAATACTGTACAGCACTCTTTGGCTCGTGTTGTCGGTATGTATGTATGTATGTATGTATGTATGTATGTATGTATGTATGTATGTATGTATGTATGTATGTATGTATGTATGTATGTATGTATGTATGTATGTATACGGATGTGGTCATCCTCGTACATCCATCCACGAATTCGATGTACGCGTCGCTCCTCTTTGGCACAACCACATTGATGGTAACTTATCCTAACCTCGGTTTGCTAGAAGTACCTTCGTCAATAAGGAAGGAAACCTGTTCGTTTGGATAGCTGATGTCAGTTGCCCAGTGAAACTTGATCTTGTCCGAGTTAGGACGACACTTCGCGACAACTTACACTGCCGTTGTGAGCCCCTACAATAACAATATCCGTGTCTCGAGCGAGGATTGTGGGATCGCTCTGGGACAATGTACACGGCAGAAGTGTGAAACCACAAACGGTCGGTCCACCAAGGAGAAGGTGGGAATGCATAATCAAGCACTTCAACTTCTGAAGTAGCTGCTAAGTGACATGATACTTTTTTTGTTTGCGAAATTGCAGCCGTCGCGCAACCAAGTAGAAACCGATGACGAAGGTATCGTATGTCGACTTCCCCTCCTTCCACCAGCCCCCTCTCACCCCTTTCCTTCTGTCACGCGCTACAGATAATCCAGGGGCTCTCCGAGGTCCTGGAGCACTATGACGTGGTGCTCATCAACCAGTACGGTGTGCTGCACAATGGCACCGTGCCCTACGTTGGGGCTGTCGACTGCTTCAACCGCATGATCGCGGCGGGGAAGAAGGTTGTGCTGCTGTCCAACACTGCACACCGCTCCTGCGGCCTCCCGATCAAGCTGGGGCCCATGGGCTTCTCCACCGACTTCCAGGGCGTCACCGGTGACGAGGTGTGTCATGACTATCTGCTGGAGAGACGCGACACGCACGCGCGCTGCTCGCTCATGACCTCCGACCTCGACTGTAAGGTCACCAAGCGCGCGTCGAAACCCAGAGTCAATCTTCCACGGTCTGGACGTGGAGATCATGGGTCTGGACAAAGCCCAGTTTCTCATGGTGGAGGGCACGCAGCAGGTGTGCTACAGCGACCGTGTGGCCGAGATTCTGCCCACGGACTTTCGCCACACGGGTGATGTGAACGACGCTATGAAGGAGTTCCTGCGCGGTGGTCTGGAGCGCAAGCTGCCGCTGTTGTGTCCGAATCCGGACGTGCTGGCAGTTGTCGCCAACGACCGGTTCGTGCACATGGGAGGTGGCATCGCCAAGCTGTATGAAGAAATCGGCGGAGATGTCGTCAACTTCGGCAAGCCGATGAAGGAGCACTTTGATGTGTGCCTACAACTGGCGAACGTGGCGGACAAATCGAAGGTTGTGCAGATTGGCGACTCACTGCATCATGACATTCAAGGCGCCAAGAATACTGGAGTGGATAGTATTTTCATCGCTGCCGGAGTCCACACCAAGGAGCTTGACGTGAACGCTTGGGGGTCAACAGATGAAGAGCTGCGCATTAAGCCTGATCTCCTTGACAAGTTGCACGAGAAAACGCAGCTTGACCCGACGTACACCATGACGCGCTATACGTGGTAGATTTGCAGAGTCATTCAGCACGACAAAATGACATGGGATGGACCCCACTACTCGATAGAGGCTACAAGCAGCGAACAATATCACCACAAAGCGAAACGTACGCATTATTTGTGGCTTTCAACCATTGAGACCGCTCAGTTAGGACGGTCGTTCTTCACGCCTTCATGTACGAGCATTCAGGGAAGATGACAATCATCAACATCTAATTTTAACGGTACATGGTTTAACGATAGTCAGCTCGCCTACGCTTAATTGTTCGTGAAACGACGACGTCAGTGTATGGCCCCATTGACAGCCCTATACCTGATAGTGCTTCCGATCGAGCAGTGGCAAGGTACAAAGGTTGATGTAGGCAGTCTGTTTCAAGGCCAGATCCCCATTCCGGCAGCAGTGACTACTGTACTGATACAATAAATGCAAATCCGTCTAAACGAAATGCCGCCCTATTGAGAATCGACTCACGGAATGGCACGCCCAAACAAATGCGTGGTCGCCACATTACAGTTGCGACAAAGATTCGGCACTTGTTATCTGAAGCAGAAGCTGGCTGCTGCACTGAAGCATCTCACCATCGATCGAATGAATACTTACTATCGGTACCCAGTTCGCCACGTTTGGCGGTGACCCAAATAGCGAATTTGTAACATCAGTCTTCTCGTCCCAAAAGCTGTTCAACAAGCCTTGGAACTTGTGCTCCACGATATGCCTCCGAGCGCGGACGTCGCGTAGCTGAAGGTTTTGAAGCATCAAATGTCAGCACGGCCTCTCGCATGCGAGCTGGGATTGCCTCCACGCCATGCAGTGCACCGATGAGTCCACTGACAATGGCACCATTCGTATCCGTGTCGCCGCCTTTCATCAAGGTCTGGTGAATCGCATGCTCGTAAGTCTCATTCTGGCGCAAGAAATGCAGACATCGAAGAATCGTACACAGACACTGTGTTGTCTGTCCCCGTGGTAGCGGCGCACCTCGCGCTACCGCGCATTGTACTCAGCAACAGAGAGTTAATCTGTAGCAATGGTGATCTTCAGCTTGATCGTCCACATTGCAGATGAGCACGGAAATCCCCAGCACAAACAATTGACAAGCAGTCAATATTAATTGACGTGTCGAGACCAACACGTCTAAGCTTAACGCGGGGATGGTGTAACGAGGTTACACACATAAGTGACAACAGTCACTTGTGCATGACAATTGTCACTTATGGTTTAACAGATAAATATCTGTTAAAGGTTTTAGATACTTCCTCACCTTGGTGTAAGTCACACCAATGGATACATTGAAGTGGGCCACCACAATACCACAATGAGTGGTGCACACCTACCCAAAGATCCTATTGGTAGAAAGCAGCATCTTTCTACCAATTAGAGACGTGCATATTGGCGGGGCTCTGACAGCCAGCCGCTATCAATCCCTTTCATAGATGATAAACAGTTTGAGCAGATTTAGGAGGAAGATCAATTCACAAACGATACAGTTCTCATTTTACCTTAAACAAGCTACTTGGTGTGTTATTTAATTTATATTATAATTGTCGACTCAAGTATAAATAATTCAAATTATTAATAAACTTCTACGCTTCCTCATACACGTAGCCCGACGTGTAAGCTAAAGTAGTGAGCCAAAGTAGGCCCACTACAGGAAGCGTAGAAGTTTATTAATAATTTGAATTATTTATACTTGAGTCGACAAGTATAATATAAATTAAATAACACACCAAGTAGCTTGTATAAGGTAAAATGAGAACTGTATCGTTTGTGAATTGATCTTCCTCCTAAATCTGTTCAAACTGTTTATCATCTATGAAAGGATTGATACACGTCTCTAATTGGTAGAAAGATGCTGCTTTCTACCAATAGGATCTTTGGTAGTGCACCACTCATTGTGGTATTGTGGTGGCCCACTTCAATGTATCCATTGGTGCGACTTACACCAATGTGAGGAAGTATCTAAACCTTTAACAGATATCCTATCTGTTAAATTCACAAGTGGCTTGTAGCCACTTGTATGTGTAACCCCGCTACCCCCCCCCCCCCTTAAGGTTAGACGCGCGGGGTCTCCGCACGTCAATCTTCGGAATTGACCATTCGTCAATTCTCCGCGTTTGGAGAAGAAACCCGCGCTCATTCAACGATGAGCGCGCCTCAGAAGAAGTCCGCAAAGTCGGTGGGGAGTCATCTCTCCATCGACGACTACTTCGAACGCCAGAAGGCGAAGTACGGCGACGTCGTCGACTTCGACGACGACGATGAAGACATGGAGGACGAGGAGGACTCGCCCTCAAAGCGTAAAGACTCAGTGTCGAGCGAATCGCTCGACCCTCACGCCAAGAACGTTCGCCCGCGTGAAGGGGACGAATCGGACGCTTCGAGTTCGAAGCGTTCGCGTACTGAGAGCGATACCCCACTCGCTTCAGCTGGGGCTCTCAGTACTCCGCGCGCTGCTGTTGCAGCGCGTGATGTTAAAGGCTCTCCGCGCGCTGCGCCTGCAGCGCGCGATCCATGGATGCCGTCCGCGTCCGAGATCGCGGACCGGTTTGGGAACTCGGTACCTCGAATGAGGTGCCGCTGTACGTATGCAGCGCCATCAAAGATGACGCTGTGGCTGCCGAGCTGCACTTTGATGCGGAAACGCATCAAAGGCGCGATTACTACATCGGACGCTTCCATGAGCTCCGATGGTTCCAAAGCAAGAAGACATCTTCTCGCAGCAAAGTGCCCGAGTGGCAGGCACTTTGTCAAAGTTGGAACGCCTTTGTTGAGAACTTCAACAAGAGGCCGAGTGCTTACCGTGATCGGATTAAGCAAGCGCGTGATCGCTTCGAGACGTAGTCGAGGCGTGGAAAGCTGGAGCAACTTCATGTTGCTGCTGAGGAGGCAAATGTGCCGTGCGCTGTGCCCGAGGGCTTTCAGTGCACGAAGTGCTTTCAGGCGCGGTCCGCTTGAGCGACCGCGACTTGAACGGGTACACGTCGTTCCGTGTGCCCGAGAGTCTCAAAGAGCTCCGTGCTAAGTTCTTAGCACGTGAGGGTTCGGGCGCTAGCGATGATCGCAGCGCTCGTGTTACTTCCGCTGCGCCAGCGCGTACTGCTCTTCGTACGCCCTCACCATTTCCGGAACGTCCTCCAGCAAGACGTTCCGCGGCTCCCATGTATCTCGATGGGGAGGAAATCCTCTCCAACGAATACGAAAACGAGCCCCTTGAGGGTTCGTTTTCGGGATACTATGGTCAACAATCCGCTCAACAATCCAGCGGGTTGAGCCGCGGGCGTCACAGATCGGTGGCGGCGGGGGTGGGAACACGCCCCGGGTATGATCAGCCCCGGGCTGATCAGTACGCGTCTCTCCACGACCGGGTGACCGTCGTGGAGCGTCTGCATGGGACTGAGTTCGCCGCCCTGAAGCAGGAGCTGGCGAACCAGAAGGCCCAAGTCGCGGCGGCCTCACAGACCGCCTCGAATATCCAGGTCGAGTTGGGGACCCAGATGAAGGTGTTGCTCCAGCGCTTCCGCTCGCTGGAGGAGAGGTTGCTCGTCGCCGAGGCCAAGGCTTCCGCTTCTGCCTCGGCTCCGGCCGAGCTTCGGGTCAGCCGAGCTAGATGGCTCGTGCTGCAGGTACGGCTTCAGCCGCCCGACGTAAAGGTCGGATGGAGGCGCATCCTAGACGGTATGTCTAGCGTGTATGCGTTGCCGTGTCGTGCCAACACAGGAACGGCCGATAAAGCGCGGAGCAAGCTTGCTTGCTCCGAAATCAAAACTGCATGTCTAGGCAGGTTTTGTGTAGCTAACAAAACTAATGAACCAACTTTAAATTAATTTGTGTTGCCTCTGCCCACATTGTCTGCGTTCAGCTTCTGTTGATCAACAGAAGCTGCTATTGTCTTGGACAAACCGAATTACGGCTTGTCTTTTGGTGATGAAACTGATTGCATCCGAGCTGAAGTCATTCAGCTCGCTCTCTGAGGCCCGGCCTCTGCGTGGTTCTTGCGGTGTCTGCGCCCTGCGCAGACCCGTGGTCGTTGGCCTTGTTGTTGGGGAGTCTGCGCCCTGCGCAGACTCATGGTTTGTCCATTGTTGCAGCTGACACTGTGCAAGTGTCAGCGGTTTTCTGCGGCTGCTGTATTGCAGTCGTAGATCCTCCCCCACTTAAAGTGGGAGTCATCACTCCGAGTAAACTCGGTAGACGTGGATCCCGCATGGCATTCACGTAGAACGGTGTATGCTCGGTCGAGGCATGCACTGAGTTATTGATGGCAAACTCTGCCATCGATAAGCACTCGCTCCAGTATTGGAACGAGTGAGCGTAGCTCTTTAACAGGTCTACGAGCATGCGATTCACGCGCTCGGTTTGACCGTCCGTCTGCGGATGATCCGCAGTCGACATGGAAAGCTGGCTCCCAAGAAGTGTAAACACTTCTTGCCACAGATGCGCTGTGAAGCGCGGGTCTCTGTCCGACACGATATCGCACGGCATGCCATGGTGTTTGAACACCATGTCGACGAGCAGACGGGCCGTCTGCTTCGCGGTCACCTCTGCTGGCACCGCAGCAAGATGTACCATCTTGCTGAAACGGTCTACAAAGACCACAACACCGGTGTTCCCTCCGCTGTCCGGGGGAAGACCAAAGATGAAGTCCAAAGACATGGACTTCCAACACTCCGACGGAGTCGGTAGTGATTGCAGTGGAGCCTGCCCGAATGGCGCAGGCTTTATGCGTTGGCATACCTCGCAAGCACGGACATACTTGCGCACCCACTTACACTGGTGGTGCCAGTAGAAGTCGCGCGTGAGAAGGACGTATGTCTTCTCACGTCCGAGATGTCCCGCAGTCGGGGCATCATGATATTCGTACATGATCCTGAGTCGCAGGTCATGGTCATTCGGTACGACAACGCGATCCGCGTTGTCGTCCACTGCATTGTAAAGAAGCAGTCCGTCGTGCACCCGATATCGGTGTGCACGCGCACGAAGGTGTTTGGGCAACTTCTGACGAGCCTTGTCAGAAGGTGCTGTACCATAGGTCAACAAAAGTTTCGCGTCCGCGTCGTGCGCGTACGCGGCCTTCACATCGCCCAACAGAGACGATGTGCGTGTGCTTGATCGCATGGCGTCAATGGCATTGACGTCAGCTGCTTCTGCGTAGTCCGGCCGACGTGATAACGCGTCGGCCACCACATTCAATCTTCCGGGTTTGTATTCGACCCGGAAGTTATACTCCGCAAAGAATGAGAGCCATCTCGCCATTCTTTGTGATATGTGTGGTGACTTCACTGCAGTGCGCAGTAATGCATGGTCGGTGTAGACCACAAACGGTCTACTTCCAAGCAAATACACTCGGAACTTTGCGAGTGCGTATTTCATGGCAAGGAGTTCCTTGTCATGTACCGGATAGTTGCGCTCAGCTGGCTTCAGCTGACGCGATTGGTAGTAGACGACACGATCACGGCCCTCGTGATCGTGCTGCATCAACGCGCATCCGATCGCGAAGTCGGATGCGTCACACACTACGTAAAATGGGCGATCTTGGTCAGCCACTGCCAATATCGGCGCCTCAGTCAAGTCCCGCTTGACTGCATCGAATGCCTTTTGGCAATCGGGTGTCCAATTCCACACAGCTTCTTTCTTAAGAAGTTGTGACAGCGGGCGGATCTTGCCCGCGTAATCCTCCACGAACTTAAACAAATACGTGGCCAAGCCAAGGAACTGCCTCAGTTCCTTGGCACCTGAAGGCGTTGGCCATTCATTAATCACTCTGACATTTTCCGGGTCAGGGCGAACACCATTCTTCTCTACGAGACACCCGAGGACGGGTATCTCGCTTGCCCCGAAGATACACTTCTTCAGGTTCGCGTAGAGCTTATGCTTTCGTATAAGTTCAAGTAGCTTCTGGAGATGCACCCTGTGCATCTCTATGTCGGTCTTCCCGTCCACAGCTCGGCTGTGGATGAATACATCATCGAAGTAGCTCGGTGCGAAGTCGCGCACCGAGCGCAACAAGTGCGTCACACACCTGTTGAAAGTCACAGGGGCGTTCTGAAGTCCCTGCGGCATTACTAGCCATTCCCAGAGCATGGCGCTTGGCGTGCTCACTGCCGTGAGAGGGATATCGCTCTCACGCATTAGGATCTGATAGAATCCGTCTCGCAAGTCGAGAGCACTGTAAACGGTGCTCCCGGCCATCGAATCGATGATGACATATTTTCGCGGTATCGGCGTCTGCGCCGGTACCGTCGCATCGTTCAGCTTGTTATACGCATGAACGATGCGCCATCCGCCCTGTGGCTTTTTGACACAGAACGTCGGAGCACTGTGCGGGGACTTTGATTCCCGCACTTGTCCTGCTTTGCGACGACTTTCAAAGAAGTCGTCGATCGCCTTGACTTGCTCTCGCGGCAGTGGCCACTGTCGCGTAACACAATGCTTTGTGCCCGGCACGAGATCAATCTCGTGCTGAATGCCCTTATCCTGCGGAAACTCCACAGGAATCTCTTCCGGGAGTACGTCTTTGTACTCCCTCAACAATTCATAATAGGGACTCGACTTCAGCGAGTCCCAACCTTGTTCCTCGAAGCGCTCTCGCTTCGTCTTCGCACTGAGAATGTCTTCACTCTCAGTGGTACTTCCCATGAAGAGCTGTCTCAGCTCTTCGCGCTCGCTCTCCGTTCTTTCGCTGTTCGAAAGAACGCAGACCTGCTCGATGCGTCCGTCGTGCAAGTCGCGCGCGAAGCGCTTCCAGCTCATGGCTGGAAGCGAAGTCAACTCCGACGCCGTCGTCGGAGGATTAGCGAGTTTCATTTCACGATACTGGAATCCAGTATCGGTGCGCGCCAAGACGCTTAGCGTCTCGACGTCCGGCGTCACCGCCTCTGTCTGCCCGGCCGACCGTTCTTGTTGCGTCTCGGTCCCGGACCGAGACTTGCGCAGCGTTTTTCGCATGCGCCGTCTTCTTGTTGTGCGGAGCCCGGCTCCGCACAGTTGTTCTTCTGGTCCGGGCTCTGCCGTGGACGGTTGTTCGCCGGCGGACCCTGTCCGCGGGCGCGCGGTATCAAGTCCGGCTTGATCGCATGGCGCTTCGTTGTGCGGCCCGGCTGCACGACAGCATACAAATTGCGTCAGTACGGGACGTTTGCAACCGTCCGTACTGTTTGCAGCGTCGACGTCCGGAGTTGACACGCCTTGTCACCTCGACGCCAGTTATTGGCGGAGCCCCTCATCACCGAGGGTGTGTCGACGAGTCGTCGTCGACCTGACCTCGTCGGGTCAGGGACTGTCCCATGCGTACTTGAACGCGAGTGTTGGTTCCGGGAACCGACACATCCTCATCTTCCGACGTCGGCAGTACCGCCGACGTGGATCCTACTTTGCGCATCCTCGCGCACCCCTAGGGCATTCCGGGACAGCGGCATTAAGCGCTGTCTCGACTGGCGAGTCGCGGTAACAGAGCCATCGCTCTCTGTTCCGCAGTCGTGACCGAAGCGCACGAGCGTGCGCTTCTTCCAGTCAATTACCGGATCATACCGTGCAAGCCACGGCATGCCCATAACTACGTCGAACTTATCGTCCAGGTCCAGGACGATAAAGTGTTCGACAAACACTCGTTGTTTGTACGAGAAGCGCACGTTCACGACGCGCTTCTCGGTCTTCATGATGGCACCTGTTGCCATTGGTACCTCCAGAAGACTTCGAGGTACATTTACTTCCCCGAAGTCAAGTCGCGGCAGGCTTCGTAGTCGAACAAAGTTGTTCGACGCGCCTGAATCTACCAAAGCTCGAAGAGAGTCGCTCGCTCTCTTCGACGTTACCTCAAGATGACTAGGTTCGGCCTGTCATCTTGCTTATTACAGCGAGAGCTAGTCTCACTGGGTGCTGCAGTCTCAGTGTCGCGTGCCCGATGTCGGCACGCGTGACTGCATTACCAGTAGGGCGCCCCGCGCCTACTGGATGTTCACGTTTTTTGTTGGTCCGCGGCGATGCCCGGCATCGCCACGACGGCCACCATTGTAGTGCACGGGAGCCGTGCACTCTCTGGCAAAGTGACCGATCCTTCCGCAACGGAAGCATCGCACATTACTTCCGTGCTGCTGGGGACCAGCAGCCGTTGCATTCGAGAGGTCCATTGGTTCCGGACCTCCCGTGCTCACTACCGGGCGCGGTTGCGACCTCGGCACGTTCGCATGCAGTTTAGCCTGCCGCAGGCTAAACTCTTCTTGCATGGCAAGGGCGATTGCAGCCTCGAGAGTACTCGGGTACTCTCGGAAGAGATAGGTCTTCACGGGCCTATCTCTAAGTCCCTTTCATGAACGTGACGACCTTGGTCGCCTCGTCAATCGGGTTAGTCACGATATTTGATACCAAATATCGTGCGCGCTGCGCGTAAGCATGGACGTCATGCTTACCCTGCTGAAGGTCGAGGAACTCCGCCCTCGACCGGAACTCGTTTTGTGGGGGCTCAAACGCTTGTTTGAGCTCCTCTTTGAACACTTCGTACGTGCTGAAGCACGTAGGATCGGAGAGTCGGCGTCCATACGCCCAACTCCTTGCGCGTCCGCCAAGGCAGGACATGGCGAACGCGACCTTCGACAGCGGGTCGACGATGCGTCGAGCCGCTATGGCTGTGTCGAGTTCGACAAGCCATCGGAGGAGAGGCTCGCCCTCTCTTCCCACATAATTGCTTACGCTCAACTTTAATGGTTGAGCACGCGGTGTCGTCCCTGACGACGCCGTCACTGAGGAAGCAGCGTCACGCTGCTCCTTCATGATGAATCCCAGAGCAACACCATGTTGCTCTGTCGGCGATAGCGTACGCAGCATCGTAGCTATCGCCGCCTCCCCAATGACTGTTGACAGTCGTTGGAGGGCCTCCTACTCTGGATCTGACAGGTGGGGGCAGTCCGCGCGTGCAACAGCCGTTGTCGAAGGTCGCGTTCGCCATGTCATGTCTTGGCGGACGAGCGAGGAGTTGGGCGTACGGACGCCGACTCTCAGATCATACGTGCTTTAGCACGTACGAGATATTCAAAGAGGAGCTCAGACAAGCGTTTGAGCCCCCGCAAAACGAGTTCCGGTCGAGGGTGAAATTCCTCGACCTTCAACAGGGTAAGCATGACGTCCATGCTTACGCGCAGCGTGCACGGTACTTGGTCTCGAACATCGTGACCAACCGGATAGACGGGACGACTAAAGTCGTCACGTTCATGAAGGGACTTAGAGATGGGCCCGTGAAGACCTATCTCTTCCGAGAGTACTCGAGTACTCTCGAGGCTGCAATCGCCCTTGCCACGCAAGAAGAGTTTAGCCTGCGGCAGGCTAAACTGCATGCGAACGTGCCGAGGTCGCAACCGCGCCCGGTAGTGAGCACGGGAGGTCCGGAACCAATGGACCTCTCGAATGCAACGGCTGCTGGTCCCCAGCAGCACGGAAGTAATGTGCGATGCTTCCGTTGCGGAAGGATCGGTCACTTTGCCAGAGAGTGCACGGCTCCCGTGCACTACAATGGTGGCCGTCGTGGCGATGCCGGGCATCGCCGCGGACCAACAAAAAACGTGAACATCCAGTAGGCGCGGGGCGCCCTACTGGTAATGCAGTCACGCGTGCCGACATCGGGCACGCGACACTGAGGACTGCAGCACCCAGTGAGACTAGCTCTCGCTGCAATAAGCAAGATGACAGGCCGAACCTAGTCATCTTGAAGGTAACGTCGAAGAGAGCGAGCGACTCTCTTCGAGCTTTGGTAGATTCAGGCGCGTCGAACAACTTTGTTCGACTACGAAGCCTGCCGCGACTTGACTTCGAGGAAGTAAATGTACCTCGAAGTCTTCTGGGGGTACCACTGGCAACAGGTGCCATCATGAAGACCGAGAAGCGCGTCGTGAACGTGCGCTTCTCGTACGAACAACGGGTGTTTGTCGAACACTTTATCGTCCTGGACCTGGACGATAAGTTCGACGTTGTTATGGGCATGCCGTGGCTTGCACGGTATGATCCGGTAATTGACTGGAAGAAGCGCACGCTCGTGCGCTTCGGTCGCGACTGCGGAACAGAGAGCGATGGCCCTGTTACCGCGACTCGCCAGTCGAGACAGCGCTTAATGCCGCTGTCCCGGAATGCCCTAGGGGTGCGCGAGGATGCGCACAAGTGGGATCCACGTCGGCGGTACTGCCGACGTCGGAAGATGAGGATGTGTCGGTTCCCGGAACCAACACTCGCGTTCAAGTACGCATGGGACAGTCCCTGACCCGAAGAGATCAGGTCGACAACGACGCGTCGACTCCGGGAGTCGACGCACCCTCGGTGATAAGGGGCTCCGCCAATGAATGGCGTCGAGGTGACAAGGCGTGTCAACTCCGGACGTCGACGCTGCAAACAGTACGGACGGTTGCAAACGTCCCGTACTGACGCAATTTGTATGCTGTCGTGCAGCCGGGCCGCACAACGAAGCGCCATGCGATCAAGTCGGACTTGATACCGCGCGCCCGCGGACAGGGTCCGCCGGCGAACAACCGTCCATGGCAGAGCCTGGACCAGAAGAACAACTGTGCGGAGCCCGGCTCCGCACAACAAGAAGACGGCGCATGCGAAGAACGCTGCGCAAGTCTCGGTCCGGGACCGAGACGCTACAAGAACGGTCGGCCGGGCAGACAGAGGCGGTGACGCCGGACGTCGAGACGCTAAGCGTCTTGGCGCGCACCGATACTGGATTCCAGTATCGTGAAATGAAACTCGCTAATCCTCCGACGACGGCGTCGGAGTTGACTTCGCTTCCAGCCATGAGCTGGAAGCGCTTCGCGCGCGACTTGCACGACGGACGCATCGAGCAGGTCTGCGTTCTTTCGAACAGCGAAAGAACGGAGAGCGAGCGCGAAGAGCTGAGACAGCTCTTCATGGGAAGTACCACTGAGAGTGAAGACATTCTCAGTGCGAAGACGAAGCGAGAGCGCTTCGAGGAACAAGGTTGGGACTCGTTGAAGTCGAGTCCCTATTATGAATTGTTGAGGGAGTACAAAGACGTACTCCCGGAAGAGATTCCTGCGGAGCTTCCGCAGGATAAGGGCATTCAGCACGAGATTGATCTCGTGCCGGGCACGAAGTACTGTGTCACGCGGCAGTGGCCACTGCCGCGAGAGCAAGTGAAAGCGATCGACGACTTCTTTGAAAGTCGTCGTAAAGCAGGACAAGTGCGGGAATCAAAGTCCCCGCACAGTGCTCCGACGTTCTGTGTCAAGAAGCCACAGGGCGGATGGCGCATCGTTCATGCGTATAACAAGCTGAACGATGCGACGGTACCGGCGCAGACGCCGATACCGCGAAAATATGTCATCATCGATTCGATGGCCAGGAGCACCGTTTACAGTGCTCTCGACTTGCGAGATGGATTTTATCAGATCCTAATGCGTGAGAGCGATATCCCTCTCACGGCAGTGAGCACGCCAAGCGCCATGCTCTGGGAATGGCTAGTAATGCCGCAGGGACTTCAGAACGCCCCTGCGACTTTCAACAGGTGTGTGACGCACTTGTTGCGCTCGGTGCGCGACTTCGCACCGAGCTACTTCGATGATGTATTCATCCACAGCCGAGCTGTGGACGGGAAGACCGACATAGAGATGCACAGGGTGCATCTCCAGAAGCTACTTGAACTTATACGAAAGCATAAGCTCTACGCGAACCTGAAGAAGTGTATCTTCGGGGCAAGCGAGATACCCGTCCTCGGGTGTCTCGTAGAGAAGAATGGTGTTCGCCCTGACCCGGAAAATGTCAGAGTGATTAATGAATGGCCAACGCCTTCAGGTGCCAAGGAACTGAGGCAGTTCCTTGGCTTGGCCACGTATTTGTTTAAGTTCGTGGAGGATTACGCGGGCAAGATCCGCCCGCTGTCACAACTTCTTAAGAAAGAAGCTGTGTGGAATTGGACACCCGATTGCCAAAAGGCATTCGATGCAGTCAAGCGGGACTTGACTGAGGCGCCGATATTGGCAGTGGCTGACCAAGATCGCCCATTTTACGTAGTGTGTGACGCATCCGACTTCGCGATCGGATGCGCGTTGATGCAGCACGATCACGAGGGCCGTGATCGTGTCGTCTACTACCAATCGCGTCAGCTGAAGCCAGCTGAGCGCAACTATCCGGTGCATGACAAGGAACTCCTTGCCATGAAGTATGCACTCGCAAAGTTCCGAGTGTATTTGCTTGGAAGTAGACCGTTTGTGGTCTACACCGACCATGCATTACTGCGCACTGCAGTGAAGTCACCACACATATCACAAAGAATGGCGAGATGGCTCTCATTCTTTGCGGAGTATAACTTCCGGGTCGAATACAAACCCGGAAGATTAAACGTGGTGGCCGACGCGTTATCACGTCGGCCGGACTACGCAGAAGTAGCTGACGTCAATGCCATTGACGCCATGCGATCAAGCAAACGCACATCGTCTCTGTTGGGCGATGTGAAGGCCGCGTACGCGCACGACGCGGACGCGAAACTTTTGTTGACCTATGGTACAGCACCTTCTGACAAGGCTCGTCAGAAGTTGCCCAAACACCTTCGTGCGCGTGCACACCGATATCGGGTGCACGACGGACTGCTTCTTTACAATGCAGTGGACGACAACGCGGATCGCGTTGTCGTACCGAATGACCATGACCTGCGACTCAGGATCATGTACGAATATCATGATGCCCCGACTGCGGGACATCTCGGACGTGAGAAGACATACGTCCTTCTCACGCGTGACTTCTATTGGCACCACCAGTACAAGTGGGTGCGCAAGTATGTCCGTGCTTGCGAGGTGTGCCAACGCGTAAAGCCTGCGCCATTCGCGCAGGCTCCGTTACAATCACTACCGACTCCGTCGGAGTGTTGGAAGTCCATATCTTTGGA
Organism: Phytophthora cinnamomi; assembly: GCF_018691715.1. Lineage (NCBI taxonomy): Eukaryota > Oomycota > Peronosporomycetes > Peronosporales > Peronosporaceae > Phytophthora > Phytophthora cinnamomi. The sequence goes on along the minus strand of NW_027150979.1, from coordinate 11,105 downwards.
CTTCATCTTTGGTCTTCCCCCGGACAGCGGAGGGAACACCGGTGTTGTGGTCTTTGTAGACCGTTTCAGCAAGATGGTACATCTTGCTGCGGTGCCAGCAGAGGTGACCGCGAAGCAGACGGCCCGTCTGCTCGTCGACATGGTGTTCAAACACCATGGCATGCCGTGCGATATCGTGTCGGACAGAGACCCGCGCTTCACAGCGCATCTGTGGCAAGAAGTGTTTACACTTCTTGGGAGCCAGCTTTCCATGTCGACTGCGGATCATCCGCAGACGGACGGCCAAACCGAGCGCGTGAACCGCGTGCTCGTCGACATTCTGAAGAGCTACGCTCACTCGTTCCAATACTGGAGCGAGTGTTTGTCGAATTTCGCCATCAACAATTCGGTGCATGCCTCGACTCGGCATACACTGTTCTATGTGAATGCCATGCGGCATCCCCGTCAGCCGAGTTTACTCGGAGTGGTGGCTCCCACTTTAAGTGGGGGAGGATTTACGACTGCAACACAGCAGTCGCAAAAAGCCGCTGACACCTGCACAGTGTCAGCTGCCACAATGAACAAACCACATGAGTCTGCGCAGGGCACAGACTCCCCCAACAACAAGGACAAAGACCACGGGTCTGCGCAGGGCGCAGACACCGCGAAGAACCACGCAGAGGCCGGGCCTCTAGCGGAGAGCGAGCTGAATGACTTCAGCTCGGATGCAATCAGTTTCATCACCAAAAGACAAGCCGTGATTCGGTTTGTCCAAGACACAATAGCAGCTTCTGTTGATCAACAGAAGCTGAACGCAGACAATGCGGGCAGAGGCAACACAAATGAATTTAAAGTTGGTTCATTAGTTTTGTTAGCTACACAAAACCTGCCTAGACATGCAGTTTCGGATTTCGGAGCAAGCAAGCTTGCTCCGCGCTTTATCGGCCGTTCACTGTGTTGGCACGGCACGGCAACGCTTATACGCTAGACATACCGTCTAGGATGCGCCTCCATCCGACCTTTTACGTCGGGCGGCTGAAGCCGTACCTGCAGCACGAGCCATCTAGCTCGGCTGACCCGAAGCCTCGGCCGGAGCCGAGGCAGAAGCGGAAGCCTTGGCCTCGGCGACGAGCAACCTCTCCTCCAGCGAGCGGAAGCGCTGGAGCAACACCTTCATCTGGGTCCCCAACTCGACCTGGATATTCGAGGCGGTCTGTGAGGCCTGTAATCATGATACGCGGTCTGAACTGCAGTCGATGGAGGTGATGGAGGCAGAACTACAGTTGCAGAGCACTTTTGCACTGTAGCCGATGGAGGTGAACCGTGCAGTCGATGGAGGCAGGTCCTCTGTGTTTGGCCCATAATAGGCTGTGTCCTGTGTTCTGATCGAACAAATGTAAGAACATGTCCTGAGTAGCGCAAGAGCACCAATTGCGGGTCAGCAACACCTCGTCTGTATAAGCTGAAAATTTGGGGAAATAGGTTTTCGCAGGTGGCGAATTCAACTGTACCACTCTCGTGTGACATAGAAAGGGCATACCGCCTAATAATAAACTATAGCAATTCTGCAGCAAATATAGCTACTCGGAAGCTGGAAATTCGGGAGGGTACGTTTTCAACCACGCCGAACTTGACTATAGTACCCATTCATATGGTTTAGCACCAATATTCAGCCAATCAGCGATTAGCATTCGCGTTTGACGGCATACAAACCGTATTGATGCAGACATTTGGCTGGTGCGAACAGGCCGCTATATAGTCGCTTTTACGAACTTCTACCACCCAAAAGCATATGAGGTGTAGCCAATGCGAGCCCGTAACGATCCCATACGAAATTCAAGTAAAGATAAGCGGAAAAGCGCACGATAAAAAGGCTGCGCTGCGAGCTTAAACAAACGGAATAAATGCGCCCTTTCAGCGACTCACACGTGATGGTGCATCGTTGCCTGTCAAACGTGTCGCCCAAAACAGATGGTATACTGTGTTGGGATGTCTGAGTATGTCTTATCATCGGTCAGGCTGCTTGGGTGGTCTCTCACGAGCCGCGTGTTGATGCTATGTGTAAGCGATGTTTGCATAGCCGGGGCGACATGGTTTCGAGGGTGGGGGTCGTATTGCGTATCCCCACGGATACTACGCGAGGTGTAGATGTTTTTTGCGCCATCACTTGCCCTCTATCTCCAAATAGTGACCTCAAGACGCCTCCCCAAAGTTGGCACTGCTGAACGTGGAGGTCGGCCCCATGCTGTAATCATGATACGCGGTCTGAACTGCAGTCGATGGAGGTGATGGAGGCAGAACTACAGTTGCAGAGCACTTTTGCAGTGTAATCGATGGAGGCGAACCGTGCAGTCGATGGAGGCGGGTTATCTGTGATTGGTCCATAATAGGCTGTGTCCTGTGTTCTGATTGAACAAATGTAAGAAAATGTCCTGAGTAGCACAAGAGCACCAATTGCGGGTCAGCAACACCTCGTCTTTATAAGCTGAAAACTTGGGGAAATAGGTTTTCGCAGGTGGTGAATTCAACTGTACCACCCCCGTGTGACATAGAAAGGGCATATCGCCTAATAATAAACGATAGCAATTCTGCAGCAAATATAGCTACTCGGAAGCTGGAAATTCGGGAGGGTACGTTTTGAACCACGCCGAACTTGACTATAGTACCCAGCCATATGGTTTAGCACCAATATTCAACCAATCAGCGATTAGCATTCGCGTTTGACGGCATACAAACCATATTGACGCAGAAATTTGGCTGTTGCGAACAGGCAGCTATATAGTCACTTTTACAAACTTCTACCACCCAAAAGCATATGTGTTGTAGCCAATGTGAGCTCGTAACGATCCCATACTACATTCAAGTAAATATAAGCAGAAACGCACACGATAAAAAAGGCTGCGCTGCGAGCTTAAACAAGCGGAACAAATGCGCCCTTTCAGCGACTCACAGGTGATGGTGCATCGTTGCCTGTCAAACGTGTCGCCCAAAACAGATGGTATACAGTGGTGGGCTGTCTGGTCATGTCTTCGCATCGGTCAGGCGGCTTCGGTGGTCTCCCACGAGGCGCGTGTTGATGCTATGTGTAAGCAATGTTTGCATAGACGGGGCGACATGGGTTTCGAGGGTAGGGGTCGTATTACCAATCCCCATAGCTTCTACGCGATGTGTATATGTTTTTTGCGCCATCACTTGCCCTCTATCTCCAAACGTGTCGCCCAAAACAGATGGTATACAGTGGTGGGCTGTCTGGTCATGTCTTCGCATCGGTCAGGCGGCTTGGGTGGTCTCTCACGAGCCGCGTGTTGATGCTATGTGTATGCAATGTTTGCATAGACGGGGCGACATGGGTTCGAGGGTAGGGTCGTATTGCGTATCCCCACGGGTCCTACGCGATGTGTATATGTTTTTTGCGCCATCACTTGCCCTCTATCTCCAAATATTGACCTCAAGACGCTTCCCCAAAGTTGACACTGCGGAACGTGGAGGTCGGCCCCATGCTGTAATCATGATACGCGGTCTGAACTGCAGTCGATGGAGGTGATGGAGGCAGAACTACAGTTGCAGAGCACTTTTGCACTGTAGTCGATGGAGGTGAACCGTGCAGTCGATGGAGGCAGGTCCTCTGTGATTGGCCCATAATAGGCTGTGTCCTGTGTTCTGATTGAACAAATGTAAGAAAATGTCCTGAGTAGCACAAGAGCACCAATTGCGGGTCAGCAACACCTCGTCTTTATAAGCTGAAACTTTGGGGGAATAGGTTTTCGCAGGTGGCGAATTCAACTGTACCACTCCCGTGTGACATAGAAAGGGCATACCACCTAATAATAAACGATAGCAATGCTGCAGCAACTATAGCTACTCGGAAGCTGGAAATTCGGGAGGGTACGTTTTGAACCACGCCGAACTTGACTATAGTACCCAGTCATATGGTTTAACATCAATATTCAGCCAATCAGCGATTAGCATTCGCGTTTGACGGCATACAAACCGTATTGATGCAGACATTTGGCTGGTGCGAACAGGCCGCTATATAGTCGCTTTTTACGAACTTCTACCACCCAAAAGCATATGAGGTGTAGCCAATGTGAGCTCGGAACGATCCCATACTACATTCAAGTAAATATAAACGGAAACGCACACGATAAAAAGGCTGCGCTGCGAGCTTAAACAAGCGGAACAAATGCGCCCTTTCAGCGACTCACAGGTGATGGTGCATCGTTGCCTGTCAAACGTGTCGCCCAAAACAGATGGTATACAGTGGTGGGCTGTCTGGTCATGTCTTCGCATCGGTCAGGCGGCTTGGGTGGTCTCCCACGAGGCGCGTGTTGATGCTATGTGTATGCAATGTTTGCATAGACGGGGCGACATGGATTCGAGGGTAGGGGTCGTATTACATATCCCCATAGCTTCTACGCGACGTGTAGATGTTTTTTGCGCCATCACTTGCCCTCTATCTCCAAACGTGTCGCCCAAAACAGATGGTATACAGTGGTGGGCTGTCTGGTCATGTCTTCGCATCGGTCAGGCGGCTTGGGTGGTCTCCCACGAGGCGCGTGTTGATGCTATGTGTATGCAATGTTTGCATAGACGGGGCGACATGGATTCGAGGGTAGGGGTCGTATTACATATCCCCATAGCTTCTACGCGACGTGTAGATGTTTTTTGCGCCATCACTTGCCCTCTATCTCCAAACGTGTCGCCCAAAACAGATGGTATACAGTGGTGGGCTGTCTGGTCATGTCTTCGCATCGGTCAGGCGGCTTGGGTGGTCTCTCACGAGCCGCGTGTTGATGCTATGTGTATGCAATGTTTGCATAGACGGGGCGACATGGGTTCGAGGGTAGGGGTCGTATTGCGTATCCCCATGGGTCCTACGCGATGTGTAGATGGTTTTTGCGCCATCACTTGCCCTCTATCTCCAAATATTGACCTCAAGACGCTTCCCCAAAGTTGGCACCGCGGAACGTGGAGGTCGGCCCCATGCTGTAATCATGATACGCGGTCTGAACTGCAGTCGATGGAGGTGATGGAGGCAGAACTACAGTTGCAGAGCACTTTTGCACTGTAGTCGATGGAGGTGAACCGTGCAGTCGATGGAGGCAGGTCCTCTGTGATTGGCCCATAATAGGCTGTGTCCTGTGTTCTGATTGAACAAATGTAAGAACATGTCCTGAGTAGCGCAAGAGCACCAATTGCGGGTCAGCAACACCTCGTCTGTATAAGCTGAAAATTTGGGGAAATAGGTTTTCGCAGGTGGCGAATTCAACTGTACCACTCTCGTGTGACATAGAAAGGGCATACCGCCTAATAATAAACTATAGCAATTCTGCAGCAAATATAGCTACTCGGAAGCTGGAAATTCGGGAGGGTACGTTTTCAACCACGCCGAACTTGACTATAGTACCCATTCATATGGTTTAGCACCAATATTCAGCCAATCAGCGATTAGCATTCGCGTTTGACGGCATACAAACCGTATTGATGCAGACATTTGGCTGGTGCGAACAGGCCGCTATATAGTCGCTTTTTACGAACTTCTACCACCCAAAAGCATATGAGGTGTAGCCAATGTGAGCTCGGAACGATCCCATACTACATTCAAGTAAATATAAACGGAAACGCACACGATAAAAAGGCTGCGCTGCGAGCTTAAACAAGCGGAACAAATGCGCCCTTTCAGCGACTCACAGGTGATGGTGCATCGTTGCCTGTCAAACGTGTCGCCCAAAACAGATGGTATACAGTGGTGGGCTGTCTGGTCATGTCTTCGCATCGGTCAGGCGGCTTGGGTGGTCTCCCACGAGCCGCGTGTTGATGCTGTGTGTATGCAATATTTGCATTGACGGGTCGACATGCGATTCGAGGGTAGGGGTCGTATTACCTATCCCCATAGCTTCTACGCGACGTGTAGGTGTTTTTTGCGCCATCACTTGCCCTCTATCTCCAAATATTGACCTCAAGACGCTTCCCCAAAGTTGGCACTGCGGAACGTAGAGGTCGGCCCCATGCTGTAATCATGATACGCGGTCTGAACTGCAGTCGATGGAGGTGATGGAGGCAGAACTACAGTTGCAGAGCACTTTTGCACTGTAGTCGATGGAAGTGAACCGTGCAGTCGATGGAGGCAGGTCCTCTGTGATTGGTCCATAATAGGCTGTGTCCTGTGTTCTGATTGAACAAATGTAAGAAAATGTCCTGAGTAGCGCAAGAGCACCAATTGCGGATCAGCAACACCTCGTCTTTACAAGCTGAAAATGTGGGGAAATAGGTTTTGGCAGGTGGCGAATTCAACTGTACCACTCTTGTGTGACATAGAAAGGGCATATCGCCTAATAATAAACGATAGACATTCTGCAGCAACTATAGCTACTCGGAAGCTGGAAATTCGGGAGGGTACGTTTTCAACCATGCTGGACTTGACTATAGTACCCACCCATATGGTTTAGCACCAATATTCAGCCAATCAGCGATTAGCATTCGCGTTTGACGACATACAAACCGTATTGACGCAGAAATTTGGCTGGTGCGAACAGGCAGCTATATAGTCACTTTTTACAAACTTCTACCTCGCAAAATCATATGGGTTGTAGCCAATGTGAGCTCGTAACAATTCCATACTACATTCAAGTAAAGATAAGCGGAAAAGCGCACGATAAAAAGGCTGTGCTGCGAGCTGAAACAAGCGGAATAAATGCGCCCTTTCAGCGACTCACACGTGATGGTGCATCGTTGCCTGTCAAACGTGTCGCCCAAAACAGATGGTATACTGTGTTGGGATGTCTGAGTATGTCTTAGCATCGGTCAGGCGGCTTGGGTGGTCTCCCAAGAGCCGCGTGTTGATGCTGTGTGTATGCAATATTTGCATTGACCGGTCGACATGCGATTCGAGGGTAGGGGTCGTATTACCTATCCCCATAGCTTCTACGCGACGTGTAGGTGTTTTTTGCGCCATCACTTGCCCTCTATCTCCAAATATTGACCTCAAGACGCTTCCCCAAAGTTGGCACTGCGGAACGTAGAGGTCGGCCCCATGCTGTAATCATGATACGCGGTCTGAACTGCAGTCGATGGAGGTGATGGAGGCAGAACTACAGTTGCAGAGCACTTTTGCACTGTAGTCGATGGAAGTGAACCGTGCAGTCGATGGAGGCAGGTCCTCTGTGATTGGTCCATAATAGGCTGTGTCCTGTGTTCTGATTGAACAAATGTAAGAAAATGTCCTGAGTAGCGCAAGAGCACCAATTGCGGATCAGCAACACCTCGTCTTTATAAGCTGAAAATGTGGGGAAATAGGTTTTGGCAGGTGGCGAATTCAACTGTACCACTCTTGTGTGACATAGAAAGGGCATATCGCCTAATAATAAACTATAGACATTCTGCAGCAACTATAGCTACTCGGAAGCTGGAAATTCGGGAGGGTACGTTTTCAACCATGCTGGACTTGACTATAGTACCCACCCATATGGTTTAGCACCAATATTCAGCCAATCAGCGATTAGCATTCGCGTTGGACGGCATACAAACCGTATTGACGCAGAAATTTGGCTGGTGCGAACAGGCAGCTATATAGTCACTTTTTACGAACTTCTACCACCCAAAAGCATATGAGGTGTAGCCAATGTGAGCTCGGAACGATCCCATACTACATTCAAGTAAATATAAACGGAAACGCACACGATAAAAAGGCTGCGCTGCGAGCTTAAACAAGCGGAACAAATGCGCCCTTTCAGCGACTCACAGGTGATGGTGCATCGTTGCCTGTCAAACGTGTCGCCCAAAACAGATGGTATACAGTGGTGGGCTGTCTGGTCATGTCTTCGCATCGGTCAGGCGGCTTGGGTGGTCTCCCACGAGGCGCGTGTTGATGCTATGTGTATGCAATGTTTGCATAGACGGGGCGACATGGATTCGAGGGTAGGGGTCGTATTACATATCCCCATAGCTTCTACGCGACGTGTAGATGTTTTTTGCGCCATCACTTGCCCTCTATCTCCAAACGTGTCGCCCAAAACAGATGGTATACAGTGGTGGGCTGTCTGGTCATGTCTTCGCATCGGTCAGGCGGCTTGGGTGGTCTCTCACGAGCCGCGTGTTGATGCTATGTGTATGCAATGTTTGCATAGACGGGGCGACATGGGTTCGAGGGTAGGGGTCGTATTGCGTATCCCCATGGGTCCTACGCGATGTGTAGATGGTTTTTGCGCCATCACTTGCCCTCTATCTCCAAATATTGACCTCAAGACGCTTCCCCAAAGTTGGCACCGCGGAACGTGGAGGTCGGCCCCATGCTGTAATCATGATACGCGGTCTGAACTGCAGTCGATGGAGGTGATGGAGGCAGAACTACAGTTGCAGAGCACTTTTGCACTGTAGTCGATGGAGGTGAACCGTGCAGTCGATGGAGGCAGGTCCTCTGTGATTGGCCCATAATAGGCTGTGTCCTGTGTTCTGATTGAACAAATGTAAGAACATGTCCTGAGTAGCGCAAGAGCACCAATTGCGGGTCAGCAACACCTCGTCTGTATAAGCTGAAAATTTGGGGAAATAGGTTTTCGCAGGTGGCGAATTCAACTGTACCACTCTCGTGTGACATAGAAAGGGCATACCGCCTAATAATAAACTATAGCAATTCTGCAGCAAATATAGCTACTCGGAAGCTGGAAATTCGGGAGGGTACGTTTTCAACCACGCCGAACTTGACTATAGTACCCATTCATATGGTTTAGCACCAATATTCAGCCAATCAGCGATTAGCATTCGCGTTTGACGGCATACAAACCGTATTGATGCAGACATTTGGCTGGTGCGAACAGGCCGCTATATAGTCGCTTTTTACGAACTTCTACCACCCAAAAGCATATGAGGTGTAGCCAATGTGAGCTCGGAACGATCCCATACTACATTCAAGTAAATATAAACGGAAACGCACACGATAAAAAGGCTGCGCTGCGAGCTTAAACAAGCGGAACAAATGCGCCCTTTCAGCGACTCACAGGTGATGGTGCATCGTTGCCTGTCAAACGTGTCGCCCAAAACAGATGGTATACAGTGGTGGGCTGTCTGGTCATGTCTTCGCATCGGTCAGGCGGCTTGGGTGGTCTCTCACGAGCCGCGTGTTGATGCTATGTGTATGCAATGTTTGCATAGACGGGGCGACATGGATTCGAGGGTAGGGGTCGTATTACATATCCCCATAGCTTCTACGCGACGTGTAGATGTTTTTTGCGCCATCACTTGCCCTCTATCTCCAAACGTGTCGCCCAAAACAGATGGTATACAGTGGTGGGCTGTCTGGTCATGTCTTCGCATCGGTCAGGCGGCTTGGGTGGTCTCTCACGAGCCGCGTGTTGATGCTATGTGTATGCAATGTTTGCATAGACGGGGCGACATGGGTTCGAGGGTAGGGGTCGTATTGCGTATCCCCATCGGTCCTACGCGATGTGTAGATGTTTTTTGCGCCATCACTTGCCCTCTATCTCCAAATAGTGACCTCAAGACGCTTCCCCAAAGTTGGCACTGCGGAACGTGGAGGTCGGCCTCATGTTGATAAGGTTGTGGTTTTGGATGAAGTGGGTGGGGAGGATGGGAGTTTTGAGGGGTAGGTTGTGGTGGAATATGGTAGATAGAAAGTAGGAAGGGAGGTGGGTAGAAAGTATGATGTAGAATGGTTAGGAAGGGAGTGTTGTTGGAGATGTTGATGAGGGTGTGGTTTTGGATGAAGTGGGTGGGGAGGATGGGTGTTGGTAAGGGTGGAAAAGGATGGTAAGTTTTGGTTGAAAGTGGGTGGGAAGTGGTTGATGTTGAGTTGGAAGTGTGGAGGTGAATGGTCTGGAAGGTAGTGTTGTTGTGGGGGCGTTTGTGAATGTGTGATTGTGAATAAAGTGGGTGTTAAGGATGGATATTGATAAGGGTGGAAAATGTTTGAAAGTTGTGGTTGGAAGTGGTTGGGAAGTGGTTGATGTTGGGGAGGAAGTGTGGGGGTGGATGGGGTGTAAGGTAGTGTTGTTGTGGAGGTGTTTGTGAATGTATGAGTGTGAATCAAGTTGTTGTTAAGGATGGATATTGATAAGGGTGGAAAATGTTTGAATGTTGTGGTTGGAAGTGGTTGGGAAGTGGTTGATGTTGGGGAGGAAGTGTGGGGGTGGATGGGGTGTAAGGTAGTGTTGTTGTGGAGGTGTTTGTGAATGTGTGAGTGTGGATAAAGTTGGTGTGGAGGATGGATGTTTGGAAGGGTGGAAAATAGTGGTAGGTTGTGGTTGAAAGTGTGTTGGAAGTAGTTGGGTGTGGTGAGGAAGTGTAAGGGTTGAATGTGTTGTGGTGTGGAGGTGGTTGTGATGGTGTGGATTTATATAAGATTGGGGTGTTGAAGGGATGTTGTGAAAAGTGGTTTGTGATGGTTAGATATAGTTTATGGATGGTAGGAAGGAGGTAGGTATTAGAGAGGATGTGTGAGATGTTGAATAGAGTGTGGGTGAATATGAAGAAAGGTTGTAGAGGAAAGTTGTAAAGGAATTGGTATGAGTATATTGATAAAGTGGGTAGGTAAGATTGTAGGGTTATAATTTAGGGTTTAGGGTTTAGGGTTTAGGGTTTAGGGTTTAGGGTTTAGGGTTTAGGGTTTAGGGTTTAGGGTTTAGGGTTTAGGGTTTAGGGTTTAGGGTTTAGGGTTTAGGGTTTAGGGTTTAGGGTTTAGGGTTTAGGGTTTAGGGTTTAGGGTTTAGGGTTTAGGGTTTAGGGTTTAGGGTTTAGGGTTTAGGGTTTAGGGTTTAGGGTTTAGGGTTTAGGGTTTAGGGTTTAGGGTTTAGGGTTTAGGGTTTAGGGTTTAGGGTTTAGGGTTTAGGGTTTAGGGTTTAGGGTTTAGGGTTTAGGGTTTAGGGTTTAGGGTTTAGGGTTTAGGGTTTAGGGTTTAGGGTTTAGGGTTTAGGGTTTAGGGTTTAGGGTTTAGGGTTTAGGGTTTAGGGTTTAGGGTTTAGGGTTTAGGGTTTAGGGTTTAGGGTTTAGGGTTTAGGGTTTTAGGGTTTGAGGAGTTTAGGGTTTAGTTTAGAGGGTTTAGGGTTTAGGGTTTAGGGTTTAGGGGTTTAGGAGTTTAGGGTTAAGTTTAGAGGGTTTAGGTTTAGGGTTTA